>NC_083774.1:4856749-4919249 GCF_963514075.1 Conger conger | reverse complement strand
CCCGCTCCCTAGTCTGTTCCCCCAAGACCCGCTCCCCAGTCTGTTCCCCCAAGACCCGCTCACCAGTCTGTTCCCCCAAGACCCGCTCCCCAGTCTGTTCCCCCAAGACCCGCTCCCCAGTCTGTTCCCCCAAGCCCCGCTCCCCAGTCTGTTCCCCCAAGACCCGCTCCCCAGTCTGTTCCCCCAAGCCCCGCTCCCCAGTCTGTTCCCCCAAGACCCGCTCCCCAGTCTGTTCCCCCAAGCCCCGCTCCCCAGTCTGTTCCCCCAAGCCCCGCTCCCCAGTGTGTTCCCCCAAGCCCCGCTCCCCAGTCTGTTCCCCCAAGACCCGCTCCCCAGTCTGTTCCCCCAAGCCCCGCTCCCCAGTCTGTTCCCCCAAGACCCGCTCCCCAGTCTGTTCCCCCAAGCCCCGCTCCCCAGTCTGTTCCCCCAAGCCCCGCTCCCCAGTCTGTTCCCCCAAGCCCCGCTCCCCAGTCTGTTCCCCCAAGCCCCGCTCCCCAGTCTGTTCCCCCAAGCCCCGCTCCCTAGTCTGTTCCCCCAAGCCCCGCTCCCCAGTCTGTTCCCCCAAGCCCGCTCCCTAGTCTGTTCCCCCAAGACCCGCTCCCCAGTCTGTTCCCCCAAGACCCGCTCCCCAGTCTGTTCCCCCAAGACCCGCTCCCCAGTCTGTTCCCCCAAGACCCGCTCCCCAGTCTGTTCCCCCAAGACCCGCTCCCCAGTCTGTTCCCCCAAGCCCCGCTCCCCAGTCTGTTCCCCCAAGACCCGCTCCCCAGTCTGTTCCCCCAAGCCCCGCTCCCCAGTCTGTTCCCCCAAGACCCGCTCCCCAGTCTGTTCCCCCAAGCCCCGCTCCCCAGTCTGTTCCCCCAAGACCCGCTCCCCAGTGTGTTCCCCCAAGCCCCGCTCCCCAGTCTGTTCCCCCAAGACCCGCTCCCCAGTCTGTTCCCCCAAGCCCCGCTCCCCAGTCTGTTCCCCCAAGACCCGCTCCCCAGTCTGTTCCCCCAAGACCCGCTCCCCAGTCTGTTCCCCCAAGCCCCGCTCCCCAGTCTGTTCCCCCAAGCCCCGCTCCCCAGTCTGTTCCCCCAAGCCCCGCTCCCCAGTCTGTTCCCCAAGCCCCGCTCCCCAGTCTGTTCCCCCAAGACCCGCTCCCCAGTCTGTTCCCCCAAGACCCGCTCCCCAGTCTGTTCCCCCAAGACCCGCTCCCCAGTCTGTTCCCCCAAGCCCCGCTCCCCAGTCTGTTCCCCCAAGACCCGCTCCCCAGTCTGTTCCCCCAAGCCCCGCTCCCCAGTCTGTTCCCCCAAGCCCCGCTCCCCAGTCTGTTCCCCCAAGCCCCGCTCCCCAGTCTGTTCCCCCAAGCCCCGCTCCCAGCCAGGGGGCAGCAAGATGCAGCGGGGGTCAACCAAAACACAACCAAAACACAATCGAAGAACAATCAAACTACAACCAAAACACAACCAAAACCAAATCACAAGCAGAACACAAGCAAACCACAACCAAATTACAAGCAAATCACAACCATAACACAACCAAAACACAACCAAAACCAAACCACAACCAAAACAAAACAAAACACAACCAAACCACAACCAAATCACAACCATAACACAACCAGAACACAACCAAACCACAACCAAATTACAATCGAATCACAACCATAACACAACCAAATCACAACCAAAACTCGACCAAAACCAGAACACAACCAAAGTGGAACGAAAGTCAACCACAGGTCTCCGTGCTGACACTACTTAGTTGTGTATCTCAGGGCTTATAATTGTCACACAGACGTGCACCATAAGCTCACATGTGCACCCACACATAATTTAAGAACACATACATGCATGTAGACCTGCAACACATATGTTCATACGCACATACGTTATGCACACTTCCATACACACAGAGCATATGACACTGCTCTTGTTGTGCGCAGAAACATAGGTACGGCGTTTCGGATCGCGAAGCACAGTCGGACTGGAGAAGTGCTCCAACACCACATTTTCGCACCATCTAAAATAAACAAGTGATCATTCTGTTCTTTAATTTTTACGACCCAACTGTATCCTCCTACATGCCTGCGGCAGTTCCACCCAGCTCTGTAAACCACATCAAAATGCAGGCATTTCATAATCTTTCATTATTGTATTACAAATAATACAGTTCAAACTTGCTTCCACCGCACCCCTACCTGAAGGAGAGTTACCTGTACATCAGGTATAATTGAACATGTCCAATTAAAGGGGAACACTATGTTTGAAGGCTCTTACATAAGAGATATACACCTCATGTACAACTATATAACTTCATAAGCAGTACGTGGCACATTTATAAGCACTGCATAAGCATTCATAAGCGCTACATAGCCCATTCATAAGCACTACATAGCACATTCATAAGCGCTTATCTCAATAAGCGCAAGTAGGCATATGGTGTGTCAGGTCAACATTGATTCAGCAAGCGACATTACCATGACATACCATGTGATCTGATGCAAGCTATAAGTTATTGACATAAGCGCTTATGAATGCTTATGTAGTGCTTATGAAGGAGTTACATAGCTCCTTATGTAGGAGCCTTCAAAAAGAATGTTACCAATTGAAGCAATGTGACCTTTGGCCCTGCTTTCCTTGAGGACTGGCGGTTCCCTCTAATGTCAATCCAAATTCCAAACACCATGGTCCAATAACAACACAGCAAATTACATTACGTTAATGGCATTTGGCAGATGCTCTTATCCAGAGCGACGTACAGTTGATTAGACTAAGCAGGAGACAATCCTCCCCTGGAGCAATGCAGGGTTAAGGGCCTTGCTCAAGGGCCTAACGGCTGTGCGGATCTTATTGTGGCTACAGAGAGATCGAACCACTGACCTTGCGGGTCCCAGTCATGTACCTTAACCACTAAGCTACAGGCCCCCAAAACAAAGAGAGGATGTTCTTTTCTTGTGAAAAGTTATTTTTTGAGAGAGAATGGAGTGCAGAGTATGTCAGGTTGGCCTTTTTTTGTGCAGAAGTGAATAATATGTCGTTACCCCTTCTTAGAAACGGCGAATGCCTAAATGTGAATTTTAAAGCAAACGGTTGTAATGACTCTGTCGTGCCGCGAAAAAAAATCATTGGATTCAACGTCTCCATTTCACGAGGAATTGATTAGATACGAATTCTTGTATATCCAGAGTGTAAGGAAGGAAATGTCAATTTCCTCGTGTCAGTCCGGCCGCCGTTTTGCACTGATTAATGGTGTGCTCAGTCCATTGGCATCTCAGGCATTTTGCAGAGAGGGAATCACAACATAAAGGGAATGTCTTTCAAGCAAATACATGTCGGAGAAGGAGCTTTACCCCTGGACAATCCCCACACCCACCCATCCATCTATAGACCTTCTGCAAACATCTGCCCTCCTGAGTGCTGACTCCAATTACAGCCCAGCAGTCCTCGCCCACGAGAAAGCCACCTCATTTTCAGCATTAGACTCAATTTAATTGATTGAGTTAAATGTATTAATTACATTTCTTACACTTTAAAATCAAATCAAGTCGGTTTAATTTGCATTGTCACGCAGAGAACACGACAATGCAAGAGAAATTCAATTACAGAGAACGGTCACAAAGATGCTTTGCAAAGTAACAAAAGGAAAATTGGGCAAAAGCCAGGCCTGAACCCCCGAAAAGCAAGACAAGACTTTCAGACAAGATACTGGAACAACAAAGATTTTAGAGATCTTTTTGCATTTCCCTGACAGGATACACTCTGGTGTGTTAAAAATCACACTGGGACTGTGTGCAGAAAGGAACATTCTTGGATCTCAGGGACCATGACATTATTTCCAATTGAACCAATCTTCACAATCCCATTGTACTGTGATCATGTGCATTAAGGTTCAATTCAATTGAATGTGTATAGCGCTTTTCACAGAAGACTGTCCCAAAGACACTTTACACAGTAACAGGAACAGAAAGAAATCCCCAAATAGCATATGAGGTAAACAACTCCCTCGTGGGGAGAAAAACCCTGAAAGAGTGGCAAGAAAAAACTCCCTGATGGGAAGAAATCTTGGGAGGAGCCCGGCTATAGGGCGAATGCACATCCTCTGCTGGCCGATAGGTTGAGATGGTAGCAGTTCAGGTATTAAACTAGCAGGTAAAGTAGAGAGCCCACATTGTGGGATATAAATTATGCAGTTCAGCTGGTTGGGTGAATGAAATGAGGGAAAATACATGTAAATTAAAACCAAAATAGTATAATTTCTCAAACATACTGAACATGTTTCACACACACCACACACACCAAGTGCACACACACACACAAACACACACACACGCACGCACGGACACACACACACACAAACAGGCATACACTGACATACTGTGCTTCAGAGCACAAACACGCTTCAGTGAACTTCTGTTTCATTCATGCTAATCATCCTAATCAACCTCCAGGTCAAAGACAGAGAAGATTTAATGCGTGGACACTTTCCATTCGCAAGTCCTCATCATTTACACACAGAACCAGCATTCCATCAGACATCAGCCAGAGGGAATTATTCCACCGCCTTTTTTTTCTCAGATGTCACATAAAAGAATTGCATTAATAATGACCCAAATGTGTTTATGTCTTATCCCAGACAGACCCAGACATTGCCCTTTTTCATTTTTTAGAAACAATACAGGTTTCAATTTTTGCATATTCAAATTTTACCTTTGAAATTGAAGACACTGAGCCAAACAGAAATACAGAACTACACAAACATAAAATGCAAAAGCACCAAGGCGTGCTTCCAATGCTGCTGATGTAGTGTCTATCGACTCATGCATCTGTGTTTTGCTTATACACTCAGTGAGTACTTTATTAGGTAGACCTGTACACCAGCTTCATAATGCAAATATTTAATGAGCCAATTATGCACTAAATGTATAAAAGCACACAGACTTGGTCACAAGGTCCACCTGTTTTTCAGACCAAATGTGGAAGAATGGGGAAGAAATGTGATCCAAGTCATTTTGACTGTGGAATGATTGTTGGTGCCAGACAAGGTGGTTTGAGTATCTCAGAAACTGCTGATCTCCCGGGATTTTCACACACAACAGTCTTTAGAGTTTTCAGAGAATGATGCAAAAAACAAGAAACTTCCAGTGAGCAGCAGTTCTGTGGCAGTTGATCAAAGCTGACATGAAGGTGATAGTAATGCAAATAATCACAACAGTGGTATGCAGAAGAGCATCGCTGAACACACAATGCATCAAACCTTTAAGTGGATCGGCTACAGCAGCAGAAGACTTAATTAGTCTAAGAAATAAGTCTAATAAATACCTATATTTATTTATTTATTCCTGAAAAAAAGCCTAAGGTGACAGTGGCATGTGTGGGTGTGTGTGTGAAAGACTAATTTAAATACATTGCACAACATTTATTTGGCAAATGCCTTAATCCAAATTCTGTGTATTGATGAACATTGACGCTTATTTAAATTAAAGTTCTCTATCTAAACTAAATCGGCAGAAATGGTACTGGTTTCTAAAGAGCTAAACGAATCTCATAATTATTTGACCCAGGTGTTCATATAATATATGTGCTGTCTGTGGCCATATGTGTGTGCATGCATGTGTGTGTGCACGCATTTGTGCGCATGCATTTTCAGCACACTTGTCCCTGGTTATGGGCAATTTGTTTTGTATGTTGCTCTGGATAAGAGCATCTGCCACATGCCTATAATGTAATGCACTGCGTGTACAGGCCCCGGAGTAAAGGTTTGGAGGAGTGAAATGGGCACTTGGAGGATCAGACCTCTCCTGATGAGGGGGTGTGAGCATGTCTTCTCTTCATTGTCATGAACCACAATGGAAAATCAATGGGTCTCCTGAGGTAAGGACTGGGGGAAGATACATGAGCGTGTTCACTTTTTAATGCCCATTAATATCAAGCCAAAAATACACCGTGGGGATTATAATAGCGGCCAGCGATCACTCCAATACGCCGCATAAGTTCACGAACCTGGGTTATTTCTGTTATAGCTATTTCATTTCATTAATTACTTGTGCACATCTGGCTGTCTCGTTTCTCAATCTCATAATTGCGCAGCAATGTAGAAAGGTGCCGGACGGGCGTCGACAAAGACACAGTTGCGTTGCGTAACCGCGCATCAACGTTCCGCCTGGACAGTACCAGTCTCAAACGCGCGTTCTTGGAGAAAGAGAAAAACCAGACACTCGTAGAAAGCAATGGTTCCAAATGGAACCCTGTAATTAGAACAGTTAGAACCATATGTGGTACAAGTGTTCTTCGTCAGGAAAATAGATCTGGGGGCTTTCACACTTTCACACCCTATGATGGGGAGCTCCATAAAGAACTCAAACGGCTTCCTCTATGGAGACAAGCCAAAGAACTATTTTTTTCTGAGAATGTTGGAAAGACATTTCTTACGAGAAATATTACATAACATTTGGGAAATAATGTCAAAGATTAGTACAGGGTCATCCGTTTTAAACATTGGCTTATCTTGTAAAAAGAGAATAATAATAATAATAATAATAATAATAATAATAATAATAATAATAATATTTAAGTGTGCCGGACCCGAACTGCAGGCTTTTTCAGGCCAATTATGTTTGGTGGGAAAAATCAAAACAGTCTGAATCCGCAGTTGTAGGCGGAACTTGTTACTGTCAGCCTAACGTGAAGGTAGAATCAAAATAATTGTAATCCCTTTCATAGATTCACGCACATTTTTGTTATTATTCGCCGAGGATTAAACGCTTATGACTGTGAAAGTCCGCAAATTCAGCGCCTCCATACACCAAATAAACGGGTTTCACAACGGTGATGCTGACGGAACGCACATGATTGACAGCTGAGAATGTCTTGGAAAGTCAAAATTAGATCATTACTATTGCTTATTAGGCACCGACGGCCATTCAATTTAAAACAACGGCGATTCTTTAGAAACGCTGCTGTTCGCTGTTTGTCTCGGTGTGGGTCGCGACTCAGTGCGCAAATAATTATCGGTTGACAGGTTGTGAGATATTCCTGAAATTAAGGCAAGTATACAGGCAATGGGAAGGAGGTACTTCGGGGGGAAATGGAGAGGTATGGTGACATCAGTTTTGGACGAACTTCTTCTCATAATCTGCGCCGTTTTATGATCTCGCAATTTTACGCATGTGATAATACGGCGAAATGCATTGCTCGGAACAAAAGTCACAGTCACAATTTGGATCGATGGATGGATAGACGGACGGACGGACGGACAGATTAATAGATTAATCTGGGAAACTGGTCATACCTTATTTCCTCAACTGAATACAATGGATTGTAACAAGTATGATTTAAACCAGTGACTTTAAAACTTTAAAGCACCTGATTGTAGTTGGGGATGGGAGGGGTGCATAGCATAGCTGCCGAATGAAATTTCACACCATCAACGCCGCAAATCTGCACGTTCAGTAAAACATCACAGAGCGTTGCGATTACGATCTGAGTATCATAACAAGAGTGCATCCTCAAATCTACTGTGAGCGAGTGACGTTTCCTCTCAGACCAGTCTTTGCAGTAGCCTATCTGGTAAGTATGTACAGTAGAGTACAGTATATAGTCGCCGTTGCGATATCAAACGTATAAGTAACTCGTGTTGTTCGCTCAGAAAAAGAGGAGGGCCAACCGGGATTCCGCGACCGACAATTGGACGAATTCGGTGGCACTTTAAAACAGTTTAAATAGACAGTTCCTGTAACAAGCCAGTAGCCTAATCTGAATATGGCAGCAGAGGAAGGTGTCTAGTTTCTCGGTTTTCTGTCTCATAGCATAAAAAACAGTGCCCCTCTTTGCATTAAAATGAAAATAGTTTTCAATCTCGGCACGCAGGAGTATTTCTTTTGCCGCTAGAATTCTCTCTCTCTCCCTCTCTCTCTCTCTCCCCCGGACATTTGGGCGTTACACGCGTCTGTGAACCTCTCGCCTAAACGAGCACCCTTAAATAGTTGACATACCGCACATGTAGCTGTAAACTGCAGGATGTTTGAGCAGGTGCACACACGAACGCACATAGCAGCTGGGAAGCGGACAACACATAATCATTCGGTGCAATGCCAGCGTTAAACGCGTTAAAGGAAACACCTGACACTCAGGCAAAAATATACAATTGACTGTGAGCTGCTTCCGTGAAGTGACGACAAAGATAACGGATTAACAAAGTAACGGTTGTAGTAATTGAATCGAAAATCGTAGTTGTACAATGTGAGCACAAGTAGGCTAATAGCAGCAGTTTCATTTGCAGTTGTTGAATAAAATGTGAGGAATACGAGCAGGGATTTTTAGTTTTCCGTTTTTCCGTTTGGTTTCACTTTACACTTAAAATGAACGGCCATTGATACACACGTGGACACATGTTTTCAATTACTGATCGATCTCACTTTTCCAGTATCCAATTCCACAGTTCGATAAGATTGCAATTTGAAAATACATCAACGATATAAAATCGTGTAAAAAAGCTATTCCTTACGATGTATAGCTGTGCATGTATGCATGTATGTATTATCCTATGCATATGTATGTATTTATAAGCATTATTATGATTATTATTATGATTATTATTATGATTATTATATTAATATTGTTGTTGTTGTTGTTATTTTTGTCCTGGCTGGTCTTGTTCTTGCCATTGCTATTGTTTTGTAACCATGATGCAATGTATGTATGTTCTTACATACATACATGATTTTGTGTTTGGACTCTAGGACAAGGTTTACCCGACACGTATCAACTGGAAGACACTCACCTTTGTTTTCAATGGAGATTTTTTTTGAAAGAAATAAGTTTCGTTCTGTCTTCTCCAATCGCTTATTTTCTTCGACCCCGCTCCGCAGACGTTAAACTGTTGAAATTTCGATCCCTCAGCGCGTCCAGGATGTGAAGAAACACACCAGAAACGAAACAGACGGGTGTCTGTTTCTGTAATCCGTGGAGCTCCGTGCTCAACAATCCCACTGAATGAATTCTCTCTGGCGCTCTCGTCCTCTCGCTCTCGCGCACACACCCCCTCCTGTTTTCGCCTTTCTTCCTCGTGCTTTGGAATGGCACCGCGCTCCTGACAATGATGGAATTCTCCCCCCCACCCCCCCCCGTTAATTTTTAAACCCCTCTCTGTCTCTCTCATTCTCGCACACGCACACACACACACACACACACACACACACACACACACACTTCAACAATCACGTTTATCTTTTTTATTAAACATATTGGGAGGCTACCTTCTTACAACCCAATTCCTTTCCTATAGGTAGGCTATACGTTTCGTTGGGGTAAAAAATGAATAGACTACCATACGGAACAAGCAGTGGAATATCCAAATAGATACAGCCACTAAAAATAACTTACTACTTGAAAACTGAATTTCCCGATCATTTAATGGACCAATTTGGGGGAACGCTTTTTCTGACAAAAGTATAAATCAAAAGATTCCTATAATGATTACGCAGATTGAAAAGGAACCGTTTTGCGGTATATCCGACGTGTCGCTATAGGCTTGCATTTGCGTCCATTTCTTTACGTTGTCTAATGCAATTTTCAATGTGAATTGGGATGATAGCTTAATAGATAAACCTCCACGACGAAATGGGATCATTAATCGCTATAAATTACTTTTTATCTCTTTCCTTTTTTTAAATTAAGAACGAAAAGTGAAGGGACTCCTTTAAAACTATTGTGCACTGTGCAAAAAAAGATTGCCGATTTATTTGTTCCTTTTCAAAACTCACGTAAACGTGCACAGATAGCCAAACAACGATGTACAGAATATATCCACAATAAATGTTTTAATAATATGACACTTTTTAAGTCTTAGACAGGATGGGATGAGTCTTTTGGTATGGGTGAGTGGATGGGTAGTCTCATACTTCTGATCCTGGGTAGTAATAAGATATTTTAACGATGCTGGTTAATGAAAACATAAATCTGAAATCTCACTGAATGTTCTGTGCTGCATAACGTAAGAGGTAGTTAAAATAAATGCAAGGAACTAATTGAGGAACTAGTTGAAATGTAATCATTTTATAAATGTACTGCATATTCAATATTTACGTTTATTTATTTTACATGCAAACTCAGCACATTTCGATTAACACCACCTACATGTAGTCAACAATGGGTCAGAAGGTTTATTATCGTACATGATGTGATACTGATTGAGAGACATTTTAACGGAAATCCGCTTCGACTCTTGGGCCACAGGACTGTATACTGTACATAAAGAGTTACCCCGCTCAGTTTTGAGGTCAGCAGTCTGGAATGTGAAACGTTTTGGCGACCATAGCAGATCAGACGACTTGTTGCCTTTTTGGGAACACCCTTGTCGGATTTAAATCTAAAATTATGTTACTGTCACGAAAAAGAAGCTCAGATGAAGAACATTTTTGACGTAAAAAAAAAAAATAAAAAAAATAAAAAATTGAGACCACCGTCCAAACGTACTTTAGATCTTTCCTCTGGAAGCTGTGCAGTGTCCACATAATGATAGAGTGATCCAAATGCAGAGAAGGAAACAGGTTTTTAGAAATTAATGTGAAGCAAACCATTCATACTGAGCGCTCTGTAAAATTAATTATGTTGTTGGGGAAAGCCCATGTGGAGTCTGCGCAGTAGACACAATGGCTGTGTTCGAAACCGCACACTTACCACACGACTACTTTCCAATGAAAATCGTGAATGATATTTAGTACGAATAGTATGCTAGCAGGCGGTATCGAACACAGCCAATGAACAGTGTATGATCAGGGTACATTCTTCACCTCAGCTCCAAGTACACAGGACACACTCAGATTGTTGATCTGAAGACACAATCTCTAACTCAGGTGTGGTCTTGGGTGGCACCAACTTGTAGACAACCTGTCCGATTATTCAATATGATTAACGGTTGAAAAAATACACGAGGCACATCGTACCTTGGTGAAAAACAAGCAATCTTTTAATGAGAAAAGATACAAAAATCAACCCACTTTAGGGCAGTGTTTCTCAATTTAGTTCACTGTCGAAATGATGTGTATATTATGAAAGTGATGTCTGAGAATTGCTTCCCATTGCAAACTTGCTTGGTGAAGATGCTTCGGTTCTGTGCAAGACAACCATGGTCTTAGCTCCCAGAACATAGTCAAGTTATTTGACTTGTCCATCAGGCTCCTGAGGAGGCAGTATTGAAGTACATGGATAAATCATACATTAGGCGGCGTTTAAACCGCATGCCAGCATACTACTCAAACTAAATTTCAGACTGATTTTCATTGAAATGTAGTTTGAGTAGTAGTATGCTTTGTATGTGGGTTTTCAAGTACAGCGTTAGTCTATCCCAGTGGTCCTCACTCCTGGTCCTGGAGAGCTGCAGGGTGTGCTGGTTTTTGTTTTCACCTTCATATCAGCAACCAATTAAAATCCAACAAACCAGGTGAGGTGACTTAACTGTCTAACGAAGTAAGGATCACTTCTGTATGCGCTGAGGGCTGTTTATTTGTTAGATTTCAAATACTTCAAATGAATATCCGACTGTCATGTTACCATCTACATGTAAATCATATATTAAGACACTTTTGAGTCAGAAATCTGCGGCTTAACCTGTGTCTGTCAACCAGCTAACCAGCCTATATAGTCAGCTAGTCCACCAGTTTGACCACCACCTTATTCTAACCAGCTTTGCCCGGCTAGAGACCAGCTTTAACCCGCTACTGACCAGCTTTGCCCAGCTAGAGACTAGCTTTAACCCGCCACTGACCAGCTATGGCCAGCTAGAAGTATCAATAACACAGCTTAAACCATCTCAGAATCCCAGCTGGTCCCTGGAATTTTCAGCAGGGGCAGTGTGCACATTTACATTTGAACACAGGTATGCATTTCTATTATTATTTATTAAGTTATTTTATGTATAAAATATTATACACACAGTGAGCAATGAGTTATTTATGAGACTTATTATTGATCTTCTGCTGCTGTGGCCTTATGCTGTATCGTTGTGGGTTCAGAGATGCTCTTCTGCATACCATTGTTGTAATGCATGGTTATTTGTGTTACTGTCACCTTCCTGTCAGCTTTGACCAGTCTGGCCTTCTCCTCTGACCTCTCTCATGAACAAGGCATTTTTTCCCGCAGAACTGCTGCTCACTGGATGTTTTTTACCCCTGCACCAATCTCTGCAAACTCCAGGGACTGTTGTGCTTGAAAATAACAGGAGATCAGCAGTTTCTGAGATACTCAAACCACCCTGCCTGGAACCAACAGTCATTCCATTGTCAAAGTCACTTATATCACGTTTTCTTCCCCATTCTGACATTTGGTCTGAACAACAGCAAAAACCTCTTGACCACGTCTGAATGCTTTGACGCATTTAGTTGCTGGCTGATTAAATATTTGCATTAACCAAGCTGCTGTACAGGTCTACCTAATAAATTGCTCACTGGGTGTATTAGTAGGAGACAGAAGTTTCATGTCGCCCGATCCTGTGTCCCTCCTGCTGGCCTCCTCTTCAAAACAGGGGGGACCGGGGGGGGGCATGAAGTGGCCACCAACGGGGGTAAGAGAGAGAATGAGGACAAGGAAAAGAGGTTCAATTGGGGCAGCCATTTATCTTTTGAGCTCCACATTGCTGCAGAGGAGCCTGGGAGCTCACCTTTCAATAGACCCAGGCACTCAGCGAGAGGGTTTTTTTCCCCCCTTTATTGTGAGAAATGCAGGAGAAGGGGTGGTGGTGGGGTCGGGGGGTGGGGGAGGTGGTTGGGGCTGTGTGGAGGGGGGGGGGCTTGGAAAAGAGAGAAGCCGCACTCTGAAAATATCTTCAAACCTGATCAATGAAGTTCCACAATGTCAGATGAATGTCGTTCTTTGCCGTTAACAGGCAGGTGCTACACCCCCACCCCCCAACCCCGAGGGACTTGAACATCCTCCCCGGAGAGGTGTAGTAGGTAACAGTACCTCTGGTTTATCTGTGCATGTGTGCCTCTCACATGTGATGGGGGGGGGGAGGGAGGGAGAGACCTTGGGCTAATGGTGTAGAAATGTGTTGTGTTCATGCAGAGGGTGACACGGTGGTGTCAGAGTCTTGAGGTCAGAGCCCTGGGGTCGTGGAGGGCCAATCGGAAAGCTATAAACATGTCGCAAGGTGGCAGAGGGGGGGGCGGGGGGGGGGGGCGTAGCCGATTGGGGTCGAAGGGCAAGCCTGAAAAATTGCTGCAGTATTGCGGGAGGGAGAGGGGAATGGGAAGTGGGGGGTGGGGTGGATTCCAGGCGGCGACACCAATCTGCGGTGAGAACACGGATTAACAGGTCCTGACTGCTCATATGCGTGTCCCGAAGGCAATCGGGAACGACGGCCACCTTTCTGCCAACCCCCCCACCCCACCCCACCCCACTCCACTCCAGCCCACTCCACTCCCAACCCCCCGGATTTCCCAATCTAGCAGCGCGATTCCGTTTGTGCCGTCAGCACAAAGACAGGCCACTGTCGTCAATCACTCTGTCGACACTCAGCTTTCCTCGCCCATAGTCTCAGTCCGAGAGAGAGACGGTGGGGGGTCTGAATTAAACTGCACCGGGTCATATGAAGGGGGGGGACTCACCACCCACGCCACCTTAACGCATTAGCCTGGGTTTTCTGAGGGAGGGGGGCTGAGGAGGGGGGCTGAGGCAGGGGGGCGGGGGTTAGGAAAGGTAAACAGAGGGAGTGGCACCTGTGAGAGGGAAAGCGCTAATCTCCCTGGAAACAGCGGAGCTCCCGCGGATACGAGAGCAGCCGGACCTCCGCGGCGTTATCTGCGCGGCGTTATCGGCTCGGCGTGGGAGGAGCGGCTCTTTGTGCCCGCGCGTTTCCTCGCCCTCCGTCCCTCTCTCTGCGGGGTGTCCGTGAGCACTGCCTCCCCCGCGAGGTCCAGGGGCGACCGGACACTCCTCCAGCGGGGAGCTGCGCGCCTCGGACAATAGGGCTGACATCGGCAGGGCCCCCGCGTGTTTCTGGGAGCCGAACGTTGCACTTTTGTGCGCGTTTGCGTTTGTGTGTGCGAATGTGTGTGTGTGTGTGTGTGTGTGTGCGTGCGCACATGCATTTGTGTGAGTGTGTGTGTGTGTGGGTGTGTGAGTGTGGGAGTGTGTGTGTCTGTGTGTGTGCGTTATTGTGAGTGTGGGAGTGTTTGTGTGTGGGTGCGCACGTGCATTTGTGAGAGTGTGTGTGTGCGTGCGTGTGTGTGTGAGTAAGTGTGTGAGTGCGCGTGTGTGTGTGAGTAAGTGTGTGTGTGAGAGAATGTGTGAGTAAGCATGTGAGTGCACGTGTGTGTGTGTGTGTGTGTAAGTGCGTGAGTACGCATGCGTGTGTGTGTGAGAGAGAGTGTGTGAGTAAGTGTGTGAGTACGCGTGTGTGTGTGTGTGAGAGTGTGTGTAAGTGTGTGAGTACGCGTGTGTGTGTGAGAGTGTGTGTGTAAGTGTGTGAGTACGTGTGTGTGTGTGTGTGTGAGTGTGTGTGAGAGAGTGTGTGAGTAAGTGTGTGAGTGTTTGTGTGTGTGTGAGAGAGTGTGTGAGTAAGTGTGTGTGCGTGTGTGTGTGTGTGTGTGTGAGTGAGTGAGTAAGTGTGTGTGTGTGTGTGTGAGAGAGTGTGTGAGTAAGTGTGTGTGCGTGTGTGTGTGTGTGTGTGTGAGTGAGTGAGTAAGTGTGTGTGTGTGTGTGTGAGAGAGTGTGTGAGTAAGTGTGTGCGTGTGTGTGTGTGTGTGTGTGAGTGAGTGAGTAAGTGTGTGTGTGTGTGTGTGAGAGAGTGTGTGAGTAAGTGTGTGTGCGTGTGTGTGTGTGTGTGTGTGAGTGAGTGAGTAAGTGTGTGTGCGTGTGTGTGTGTGTGTGTGTGAGTGTGTGAGTAAGTGTGTGTGTGTGTGTGAGAGAGTGTCATGAAAATCGAGGGGCCAATCTCCTTCCTCCACCGGCGCCGCTGAGAGCGGATGGGAGTCTGGGTTTCTCCTGCGGGGCCACGCCCCCTCCAGCAGGGCACGCCACCTCCAGCAGGTCGCCGTGGCGCGGGCCGGCCCTCGCCCAATCAGACGGCAGATAAGCGTGGGCCATTATCCTAATGCGGATGCCCTATGAGCTAACGGACCCTGAGAAAAGTTTGCTTCCCACTGCGCCGCTCTGCACTCCGCCCGGGCGTCTGAGCTGAAAAGCTGCCCTGGTGCGGTTCCAGGAAGCGGAGGAGAGAATGGGCTAAGGGGGCACCTTTCAGAGCAATGCGCTTAACTGGCCCGGGCCTGGGCCTGCCCGTTCCCACCCCGCGCACAGCCGGCCCGTCAGAACAGAGGCGTCAGTCATTGGAGAGCAGGGAGGCGACGCCCCCTGAAGGACGCCCCGTACATGTTAAACAGCCCCATTCACTTCCCCTAATCCAGTGGGCTTTGAGGCCCCCGCAAAAACAAAAACCCGCAAAAACAAAAACCCGCAAAAACACTCATCTTTTCCCACCGGCAACCGCACGCAGGCGGGTGATATACACGTGCACACACACACACACACACAAACACTCACACATGCACAAACAGACACACACACAAACAGACATACATACTCACATGCACATACACACTGAAATGTGCATAGATACATACACAACACATACACACACACACACACACACAGACACACAACACATGCACACATACTCACATGCACATACATAAACACACGCACATACACACACACAAATGTGCATAGATACATACACAACACATAAACACACACAGAGGCACACAACGCATACTCACACATACATAAACACATTAACATGTTTCTAGTATCATTCAGACACTCTTGTCCAGAGTGACTAGCAATGTAAACAGACACGTGTTAAAATCAGGGGTCGGAGTGTCGTTATTCTGCAGAGAGGAGAGCGTAGCGCCAAGAGAGGCAGCCAGTGCCAGAACTGACTTGATTGACAGCTTGACATGTACTGTCATAGACCATCAAACTAAGCTATTCAGACAAGAACAGAACCACCCAATTGAGAATTAAATTACATTAAATGAGCAACAGCACAGAACCACACACGCGCAAATACACATGCATACACACACACACACACACACACACACATACATACAGTACACACACAAACACTTGCACCCACACACACATACTCACACCTCGAGACATATACAAACACATACACTTGCACCCAGAGATATATATGAACACACACACACACACACACACACACACACTCGAACACACGCATATTCTCACACAAACGGACATACACTTAAGACTGTACACATTTAAAAATGAAAACACTGATAACAGAATGCTGCACCCTGAGAGAGGTGCCCAAAGCTCTAATTTCAATAGCATTACTACACCTCTGGCTAAATCAATAAACTACTGTATCAAATATGTATGTTTGTCAAGATTTCTTATGGTTTCGACATATTATAAATAACAAGCAAGTATTAAAAACTGCAGTTCATTTCCGTCTTCCTCCTCAGACATAAAAACGTAAAGCTTTTTTCTTCAAATTAATCCATCTTATTGCCAGACACCTGTTTAACTGTGCATTACCTGCTCTATCTTCCATAATTACTCAAAAATTGCTGTTGATACACAGAGAGGGAGGGAGAGAGGGAGAGAGAGGGAGAGGGAGAGGGAGAGACCACAGATGGCTTTACACTTATGCCAAAAACAACCGAATGAGGCACATAACATTTATATCATAGTCGTGCTGTTCCACTTATTTCAGATAAGGAGGCTTCTCTACTCAATTTATTCTGAATTCTTTCAACTGATTTCATTTCTACAACACTAGAAGGATGAGGGTTTTTTATTCAAAAACGTTTCCATAGTTTTAGACGTGGAACCATTTTCTCAAAAAACATATAATCAATATGAAGTGTGTTTCCATGCCTTGGCTTGCTGTCCCCGACACCCCTGTGTGGAATGAGAGGAGGATCAAAAACAGGGAATAAAGCCGCAGGTTTGAGTGACCGGACGAGTGGAACAGGTGCAAGGAACCCCCCTGATGGAACCCCCCTGATGGAACCCTCCTGATGGAACCGTGGCCAAAAAACGAAGTCTGTTCCACAGGGATTAAAGGCAAAGATCACCTGTCACATTACAGGCATTTAGCAGACCTGTTTCACCAGAGTATTGCGCACAGATTTTGCATCTCTTCGTTTTTTATGTAGCACCCATTTATACCAATGGAAACATACGGAAGCAATGTAGTTTAAGCAGCTAGCTCAAGGGTACAATGGCAATGCCCTACGTGGGAATAAAACCCACAACCCCCCGGTCGGCCTGGACCTTCTCCACCATACGGCCCCATCAGGACTACCATGGGCAGGACTGCAAAGGTTTATGTTCCAGTGCCTGATACCCGCTCTCTCTTTTATTACAGAATGAAAATGCACTTTTACTGAAGGGTTTACATCTACATCTATCATGACATTGTGTCAGTTTTATTATGGAGAATCTCCAGTCAAAATTGAATTTAGTCTTGGGCTAGGCTTAACCTGTATCTGTAAAACTCAATTTAGTCCAGGACTCTGCACAATCTGTGTCTGTGCAATCGACCAATGATGTCTGAAATAGCTGTGTATGACATTAATAATATTAGCAATATCCATATCCTTTTGACTTTTCATCAGTCACATTGCTGATCATTTTCTGTAATGCCCCAAATGAGTCCTTTAGAATCAAGGGTACTAGATTTAATCATTACAATTTTAGACCAACAGGAAACATGTAGACTTTGCCAGAACATGGTCTATCATGGGTTATGTGGTCACTTTTTTTGGAACAAACGCAGACACGCACACACACTCACACACTCACACACACACACACACACACACACACACACACACACACACACACACACACACACTATACCTTGCTGCTGAATATTCTTTCCTGTGCCGTGGGTCTCAAGACTGAGAAAATGCGGTGATTTTATACTGACATCTGGTGGAAACTTGGGAACACTGCATGTAAGGCCGGGGGGAAGACGGAAGCCCTGCCAGCACGTGAAGACCTGTTGGATCGCAGATGCGAATGCAGATTTTTAGACTAGATGTTTATACTTTGGGCGCCATATTAGTTTCTGTTTAACCAGAAAGGAAGAGAGAAAACTGAATCAACCTGCGTGGATAATCTCACGTAAAGACATTTTTATTTCCTTTTCCAACCACAGAAAAGAGATTACACCCACTTTCAGGGCATATTTACAAACCAGTCTCCATGGGCTCCCTACTATCAATTGAAAATAAGACTCATGGAAGAAACTGGATTAAGGGTCTCGTTTTTTTTTTGTATGTGTGTGCATCATCAAGTGAAATAAACAGATCAACAAATATCCCGCTTCTAACACAACCAGATAGATTTAATTCAAATATTATGATTTCCACGAAACTTTATACAATATGTACAGCCCATTGGTTGTGTGTCATTCATTTTCCTGAATAGTACAATTGTACATGGTAAAGAATACAATGAAAACAAAAACAAACAAAAGAAAAAAAAACCATTTCCAGAGAAATTAGAGATCTGTCTCTCCAGTCAGTCATGAGTTTGTAGCAACCAATCAGAATAGAATGCATGCCCCTATACCCGTCAGGATTGGAGGACGCACCCACACAGTCCAGTGTCACTTCTGTCTTTAATATAAAGAGCTCCCAGCAAACCCGACAGAGAGTCAGAACAAGGGTGGGAAATCAGAGGGGGGGGGGTAAGAGAGAGAGAGAGGGGGGGAGAGGTGGAGAGAAAGAGGGAGAGAGGGTAGAGAGTGAGGGCGAGAGAAAGAGGGAGGGAGAGAGAGATGGGGAAAGGGTGAGAGAGTGGGAGGGAGCATGAGAGTTTGAGGGAGAGAAAGAGAAAAAGAGAGTAGGAGAAAGAGGGTGAGGGAGAGAAAGAGAGAATGGTAGAGAGAGCAAGAGGGAGAGAAAGAGAGGGTGAGGGAGAGACAGAGAGGAAGAGAGAGTGAGATGGAGAGGGAGAGAGAGAGAGTGAGAGGGAGAGGGTGAGAGGGAAAGGGAGAGAGAGAGTGAGAGGGAAAGGGAGAGAGAGAGAGAGAGTGAGAGGGAGAGAGTGAGAGGGAAAGGGAGAGAGAGAGAGTGAGAGAGAGAGAGTGAGAGGGAGAGTGAGAGAGAGTGAGAAGGAGAGAGTGAGAGGGAAAGGGAGAGAGAGAGTGAGAGAGAGAGTGAGAGGGAGAGAGTGAGAGGGAAAGGGAGAGAGAGAGAGAGTGAGAGGGAGTTGGGCGCGGAGTCGTACAGCAGCGCTAGTCCTACTTCATGTTGGCCTCGATCCAGTCCTTGAAGTTGGCGGTGCGCGTGTAGACGGTGTAGCGGTCGGGGCCGCAGGCCTGCTGCTCGTACCCGTGACTCACCACGGCCAGGAGCCTCCACACCGTGCCCCCCACCTCCTGCCCGCCGGAGAACACGGGCGCCGAGAAGGACGGGGAGGAGGAGGGCGAGGAGGAGGGCGAGACCGGCGGTGGCAGGAGCGCGATGCCGCCCGTGTCCGCGGGGCAGATGTTGGAGAAGCCGTAGGGGTGCTGCCGGGCGCAGAGCATGTTGTCTGTGATGCTCAGCGCCGCCCCCTGCTGGGCGTACTGCCGCTCGCAGTCCACCACGTCGCCCAGCTCGATGAGCCCCGCCCGCGCCGTCTCCTCCTCCTCCTCCTCCTGCTCCTCCTGCTCCCGCGCCTCCGGCAGGATGGACCAGCCCACCACGTACGCCTGGCGGGCCAGCACCTCCCCGCCCTGCCGCGCGGGCAGGCAGACGGGCAGAACGTGCTCGCCGATCCGGGCCTTGTCCAGCAGCTTCAGCACCGCCAGGTCCGAGTCCAGCACCAGCGGGTCGAAGTTGGGGTGGATCAGGACGGAGGACACCTGCCGGATCAGAACCGTGTGAGGGGGAGGGAAGGGGGGGATTCAGAGCACACACCTGGCAACCCAATACCAATACTTCATCAGGATTGGCAGTGGAGCAGCCTATGAGGTCAGGGACTGAATTTGTAACTGCATTTGCAAATTTCTGCAGTTTCTGAAATACTTAAACCACCCTGCCAATACAATAATTCCACGGTCAAAGTCACTTAGATCACATTATTTCCACATTCTGATAGTTGATGTGAACATTAACTGAACATTAACTGAAGACCTGTATCTACATGATTGTATGCATTGCACTGCTGTCACACAATTGGCTGATTAGATAAACACATTAATAAGTTCCTAATAAAGTGCTCAGTGAGTGTATTCTGTACCCTGAGGTGCTGCAGGTTCCTAATAAAGTGCTCAGTGAGTGTATTCTGTACCCTGAGGTGCTGCAGGTTCCTAATAAAGTGCTCAGTGAGTGCATGCTGTACCCTGAGGTGCTGCATGTTCCTATTAAAGTGCTCAGTGAGTGTATTCTGTACCCTGAGGTGCTGCAGGTTCCTAATAAAGTGCTCAGTGAGTGCATGCTGTACCCTGAGGTGCTGCAGGTTCTTGGAGTCCCGGTGGTCGCTGCGGTAGTGCTTCCCCATCACCACCTTGATGTTGCCGACGGCGACGGGCAGCAGCTTCCCGAGCTGGGTCACGCAGTGCGCGGCCACCACCACGCTGCGCTGGTTCACCAGGGCGCCGCTGCAGACCAGCTGCCAGGCCTCTTCCTCCCCTCCCTCCTCTGCCTCGCCGGCTTTGGCCTTCGCCGGGCCGCCCGCGGCGGCGGCCATTTTGTCCGGAGCAGCGGCCATTTTGTCCGGAGCGGCGGCCATTTTGTCCGGAGCGCCGGCCTGGTCGGCGGCGGCCTGGCGGTAGATGGCGGCGTGCCACGGCCAGCGCGTCTCCGCCAGCTTCTCCGGCTCGAAGGCCGGGAGCCTACCGCACACTGAGGGAGGGAGACGGAGAGAGGGAACCTGAATCTTAACAGCCCCCCTTTATTCATCGAGTGTCAGCCAGGCACACGGCTTACACACCCAACCAGTCAAAAGAGTACAAATATCAAGAGAGAGAGAGAGAGCAACGCTTCCTCATATTTTTTTTTTTACCAGGACAATTTCTACTCACTAGTTCATGAAAAATATGCCCTGAATCTAAAACCAAAAGCTCCCGTATTGACCAGGGGAACACAAAAAAAAATTCAACAAATTACACAGCTTGCCAACATCTGTGCCTTGGCAAAATGAGAACTATCTTGTCATGCCAATAAAGCATTTTTGAATTTGGATTTGACAGAGCGAGAGAGCGATGGAGGGTCAAGAGAAAGAGAGAGGGGGAGGAGAGAGATGGAGAGGGAAAGAGAGAGATAGTGAGAGGAGACAGAGAAAAAAAAGTAAATAAGAGACAGATAAATATAAATAAATAAAAACAGATGGGGTGGAAGGGTCAGGAGGGGGTAGGATAATAAAACATATTTTACCTCTAATACCCCTGTACTGTAGCACAGAGTCTGAGACTCATACTAAAACATTAACTCGTCTGGAGAAAACAGATCTTCTTCAAGTAATCTGTTTTTCCTCCCCCTTGTTTTGATTTGTGAGGTTTTTAAATCACTTTGGAAATGGGTGGTTTTTTTTTCTTTTCTTTTGGTCTTAGCTATTTTTGTTCTGGGCTCTGTGAGGTCTCCAATCATCGCGGCTTAAATGAAGTGACATTAAAAAGTAAAAGTGAAGTCACATCTATATATCTGCACGTCTGTAGCTCATCAATCTGTGTAACACGCAGGGAAATCTTGTTCATGAAATTTGAAAAGCATGTTTTAATTGTTTTCTCACGTGTATGGAGTACCTGTTGGGGGACGGGGGTTGCAGATTGCTTCACATAAACGGACCACATCGCCTCCTCCAAAGATGTAATTCATAACATAATTTTTTCTCCCACACACACGAGCGAAAGCTAACAGACCAGGGCGGCCGCCGCGTTTCAGCACCTCTGCTGCCCCCACCTGGCGAGCAGGAGACATGACGGCCGCTCCACTTGCCGGTCTTCAGGCAGGTGCGGCGGGGGCTGCCGGCGTGGTGGTAGAAGGGCGAGGCGCACTCGTACTGGATGTGCGTGTACAGGTGGTGGAAGCCGGGGGCCAGCGGGGGGAGCGAGAGGGGCCCCGCGGGGCCCGTCCGGTCCAGCACCTTGCCCTGGTTCATGGAGGAGTACAGCTTGTGCACGGGGGTCTTTCTGAGGGAGGCACCGGAGAGACGGAGGGGAGGTCATTACGAGTTTTTAAAAAAAGCACGTTGTGATCCTCGGATGAGACAGAGTACGGGGATTAAACCTTTGACAAAACAGTGAGTTGGGTTACCAGTAAATGGTCTTAGAATAGTCCCGAGACATTCGGCTCTGATCAACACAAAAGCTCATTATTGTAAGGATTTACGCTAACAGTTCTGAAATGGGATTATGCCAGCAGTTTCGAATTGGATTATGTGTGGTAATATGAGATCATGGCTAAGAATGTGTGTGTGTGTGTGTGTGTGTGTGTGTGTGTGTGCGTATGTGTGTGTTTGATTGTGTGTGAGACTGTCTGTTTGTCTGTGTGTGTGCGTATGTGTGTGAGTGTGTGTGTGTGTCTGTGTGTGTGTGCGTATGTGTGTGTTTGATTGTGTGTGAGACTGTCTGTTTGTCTGTGTGTGTGCGTATGTGTGTGAGTGTGTGTGTGTGTCTGTGTGTGTGTGCGTGTGTGTGTGTCTGTGTGTGTGTATGTGTGTGTGAGCTTGTTTGACTGTGTCTGGGTGTGTGAGAGTGTGTGTGTGCGTATGTGTGTGTTTGAATGTGTGTGAGAGTGTCTGTGTGTCTGTGTGTGTGCGTATGTGTGTGAGTGTGTGTGTGTGTGTGTCTGTGTGTGTGTGCGTGTGTGTGTGTCTGTGTGTGTGTATGTGTGTGTGAGCTTGTTTGACTGTGTCTGGGTGTGTGAGAGTGTGTGTGTGCGTATGCGTGTGTGTGTGTCTGTATGAGTGTGTGTGTGTGTGCGTGCGCGTTTCTGTGTGTGTGTGTCTGTGTGTGTCCATGAGTGTGTGTGTATGTGTGTGTGTGTGTGTGTGTGTGTGTGTGTGTGAGTGTGTGTGTGTGTGTGAGTGTGTGTGTGTGTGTGGGTGTGTGTGCGCGTGTGTGCGTATCTGTGTGTGTGTACGTGTGTGTGTGTGCGTGTATGTGTGTGCATGTGTGTGTGTGTGTGTGTGTGTGTGCGTGAATGTGTGTGTGCGTGTCTGTGTGTGTACGTGTGTGCGTGTGTGTGTGTGTGTGTGTGTGTGTGAGTGTGTGTGTCTGTGTGTGTGTGTGTGTGTGTGTGTGTGTGTGAGTGTGTGTGTGTGTGTGCGCGTGTGTGCGTGTCTGTGTGTGTGTACGTGTGTGTGTGTGCGTGTATGTGTGTGCATGTGTGTGTGTGTGTGTGTGTGTGCGTGAATGTGTGTGTGCGTGTCTGTGTGTGTGTACGTGTGTGTGTGTGCGTGTATGTGTGTGTGTATGTGTGTGTGTGTGTGTGAGTGTGTGTGTCTGTGTGTGTGTGCGTGTGTGTGAGTGTGTGTGCGTGTTGACAGGCAGGGTATCTACCTATAAGGGACTTGTGGAGGCAGGACCTTCTGTCTCACCAGCTCTGACACCTTGGGTTCTCGACATGCTAAAAACACACACCATTAGGGGGCGCCACTTACCTCACATTACATGACATTACAATCATTTTGCAGGCTTATAGCACTTTGAGCCAGTCCTGGTTTTACCTGGAGCAGTGGGAGCAGCCTGTTGCTCTAACCTGCATGCTGTAAGACATGGACTGTGTCTGTGTGCATGTGTAGGCATAAGAGTGTGTGTGTGTGTGTCTGTGTGCATGTGTGCACATAAGTGTGTGTGTGTGTGTGTGTGTGTGTGTGTGTGTGTGTGCACATAAGTGTGTGTGTGTGTGTGTGTGCACATAAGTGTGTATGTATGTGTGTGTGTGTGTGGGCATAAGTGTGTGTTTGCGCTTGTGTGTGGCTGTGTGCGTGTGTGCGTGCTCATAAGTGTGTGTGTGTGTGTTGTCTGTCCATGTCTTAATATTGCACTCTGCAATGACTATTCAGAAGTAGACTTTGAATTAGAATTTAGAAGTAGAATTTCCTTTAATGTAAATGCGATGGATGTAGTGTAATTGTCTTCATGTAATGGATGTAGTGTAATTTTCTTCCTGTAATGGATGTAGTGTAATTGTCTTCATGTAATGGATGTAGTATAATTGTCTCCATGTAATGGATGTAGTATAATTGTCTCCATGTAATGGATGCAGTATAATTGTCTCCATGTAATGGATGTAGTGTAATTGTCTTCATGTAATGGATGTAGTATAATTGTCTCCATGTAATGGATGTAGTATAATTGTCTCCATGTAATGGATGTAGTGTAATTGTCTTCATGTAATGGATGCAGTGTAATTGTCTTCATGGAATGGATGCAGTGTAATTGTCTCCATGTAATGAATGTTATATAATTGTCTCCATGTAATGGATGTAGTGTAATTGTCTCCATGTAATGGATGTAGTGTAATTGTCTTCATGTAATGGATGCAGTGTAATTGTCTTCATGTAATGGATGTAGTGTAATTGTCTCCATGTAATGGATGTAGTATAAATGTGTAAGGATGGAGTATAGTCCTCATTGGTTCTGGGCGGTTGGGTCAGTACCTCTGATACACAGGGGCTGTGTGCCGCCCCAGGCCCCGTTGGGCTGGCAGGTCCTCACGGCGCTGCCACTGAGGGCGTACGAGTGGTTACAGAAGAACTCGGCCCGGTCCGGCTCCACTCCAGAACCCACTACCACCTGGTGGTACCCGTTATACAGCTTTGGAGGAGGGGGGCAGGGGGTCCTCTCAGTCTCTGTACACACACGCACACACAGGCACACAGGCACACACACACACACACACACACACACACAAGCACATATACACACGCATACACACACACGCACACACACAAGCACATATACACACCCACCCATGCACATACACACGCACACACGCACACACACACACCCATGCACACACACACACGCACACACACACACCCATGCACACACACACGCACGTACACACCCATGCACACACACACACGCACGTACACAGGGGAGAGAAAGAAAGGGGGATAGATTAGCGGGATCAGTGAGGCCAGATTTCCGGTGATTCATTCTTTGATGATCTCCATTCAGGAGAGGACAGGAGTTTGTTGTAATTACCGTGGATGCTCAGGTTGTCTGCCTCTGTCCCTCTGTCTCGTCCCCTGTCCGATCCTTGTCCCGTTTCAGTTCCCCCGGCAGAGTCTGCCCCTCTTCCCGTGCCTTTGCTTCCCACCGTTTCCACGGTATCACCCCTGTCCTTGCTTCCCACCGTTTCCACGGTATCACCCCTGTCCTTGCTTCCCACCGTTTCGAAGGTATCACCCCTGTCCTTGCTTCCCACCGTTTCGAAGGTATCACCCCTGTCCTTGCTTCCCACCGTTTCCACGGTATCACCCCTGTCCTTGCTTCCCACCGTTTCCGCGGCGATTTCTGTGTCGTCGCTCCCGACGGTTACCAAGGTAATTCCCGCGTCGTCGGTTACCACAGCATTTCCTGTATCGTTGCTTCCGAGGCTTACCGTGGTAATTTTCACGTCTTTGCGTCCCACCGTAATTGTCCTGGTGTCTTTAATTACAGTAGGGCCTACAGCGGGCACAGTGATTTTTACTGTAGTTTTGGTCCCACCCGTATCTGTGACTTTTCCTGTAGTTTTGGTCCCACCCGCATCCGTGACTTTTCCTGTAGTTTTGGTCACAGCCGTGTCGGGGCTTTTTTCTGTAACTTTAACGGCAGTGGTGACCTGGATTTTGTCCTTGTCCGTTGTCTCCACCGCGTTCACGCCTTTTCCCGCTGCCGTGTCCGTGGGCTTTCCCGTCTCTTTGCCTCCTCCGCTTTCGTTGGTTCTCATGTTAACCTTGCCTTCCACTACATTCATGTCTTCGTCTTCCCTCTCTTTTTCTGGAGTCATCGTTGCGGACAAAGCCAGATGCAGTCATTCACCGACACGCACACGCAGACGGACTCAAACCAACCACAGATTGCTATGACATGCACTACAATCTCGCCAATATCTAACAAAATGGCAGCGTTGTTGAATTATTTAAATATTCCTTTTTTCTCGTGTAGGGTGGTCAAACTGCCGTGTGTGTGTCATCCGCATCTTAAGCATCAGAAATAAGCTATCAGAGATTTTAAGTCAATGACATTCATTAATCACTTATGCATTGAAATGGGTCAAAAACATAAGTATTCAAATACTTTTCTATGCTTTACTGAGCTTGCCTGGCATATTGGAACCTATGAAATACTCTCAAAATGTGCCAGCCCAGACCTCCTGGTCCGCTTGGTCAGCTCAGTTGCACCAGGCAAGATCAATTGAGCACAGATAAGTACCATGAACCCAAAACAATTACGTATTTGACCCACAGGGCACCACAGTCCGCCACCCCCTGGTCTAATACACGACGAGACGCAGGCCGTCTGATTTGTGACGAACTGCAATGAGGCACCTTTGACACAGGAGGGCGCTGTTCCGCTCCAGGTGCTGTTGGGCAGGCAGGTTCTCTGGGAGTTCCCCCTCATGACGTAGGGCCGGTAGCACAGGTATTGCACGGCGATGGCGATCTCCCTCGCACCGTACAGCAGGAAGTGATCTCCGTGTGCGGGCTTCTCAGGAGCGACGCACGTCCGCGGTCTGGGCACTGGAGGGGGGAGGGGGGGGGGGGGGGGTGCATTTAATGTGCCGATCGGACACTCGCACGTTCAGAGCTCCTCCACTCTGAGGGGGACTGCACTCCATCGCGTGCTGTGAGTCGCTAACTTACTGGATGTGCAGAGGAATGACTGACAGGACCTTGCGTCCCAATCGGAGGCTGAAGACTCGGGCTCCCAAGCAACCCGGTTGGCACAGCCGGCCTCGTCCCATTCGGGAGGGGCGGGCTTAAGTCAGCTGGCGCCCTTCACGTAATCTACAATCGGTACATTCCGTCCCCAAATAACACAAATAACACAAATAACAAATTCCCAAAGGTTACCAGGAGTCAGTCGTGTGAATAACACCTCTCCTCCATCTTCTGTAGATTTCTTCTGCAGTACACAGTGCACACTCTGCACTCTAGTGTTGTTGCTTCCAATGGTGTGTTGTGTGCGTGTGTGTGCTTGTTTGCGTGAGCAGGTGTGTGTGTGTGCGGGGGTGCTTGTTTGCGAGCGTGTGTGTGTGCGTGTGTGTGGGGGTGTGTGTGTGTGTGTGTGGGGGTGCTTGTTTTTTGAGCGTGTGTGTGTGCGTGTGTGTGTGTGTGTGTGCGTGTGAGTGTGTGTGTGCGAGTATGTGTGTGTGTGAGTGAGTGTGTGTGTGTGTGTGAGTGTGTGTGTGTGTGAGTGAGTGTGTGTGTGTGTGAGTGTGTGTGTGTGTGAGTGTGTGTGTGTGAGTGAGTGAGTGTGTGCGTGTGTGTGTGTATGTGTGTGTGTGTGTGTGTATGTGTGTGTGTGTGTGTGAGTGTGTGAGGGTGCTTGTTTGTGAGCGTGTGTGTGTGTATGTGTGTGTGTGTGTGAGTGTGTGTGAGTGTGTGTGAGTGTGTGTGTGCGTGTGTGAGGATGTGTGTGTGTGTGTGTGAGTGTGTGTGTGTGTGTGTGTGTGTGTGTCTGTGTGTGTGTGTGTGTGTGTGTGTGTCTGTGTGTGTGTGTGAGTGTGTGAGTGTGTGAGTGAGGTGAGCCAGTGAGGCACAAATACACATTACAAACTGGGGAGGAACATAGTGTGGCATGGTGAGATAACGTGCTGGCTGCCGCCAGGGTCAGATTCAAGTGGAAGGCCTGACTCTGGCCTCCGCCGCAGTCAGCAGGACAGCCCCTCCAGGCCTGCAGGACGTAACTCCGCCCTGCACACCAGCTCCGCCACTCCTTGCACATCCTGCCAGTCCTAGTGAATGGCTCTCGCTAGTCCTGACCGTGGAGCTTCTCCACCCCAGCTCCCCAGTGGTGGAACGACCTCCCCATGCAAGCTCCTCAGACACTACCCATGTTCTGCCATGGTCTGGAGACACATCTCTTCAGACGGTACCCTGGCAGTTACCGAACACAACTCCTCCGCAGGATTACCCCCAAGTCTAGTTTCAGTCTTATGTATGTAAATACGTATGTCATCATCTCCTAGAACTTTCAGGTTGCACTTGTATCTCCGTCCCTTTTTCGTCATATACGTACCTTGTAATCAGGCCTCACTAACAGCTTATGACATGCCATCTACTTTACTTGACTTGAGCCTGTATTCACCAAGTGAACCAGACTTGATGATTCACGGTTATGGGTAACTGACTCCTTTTACGTCATAAGTACTTCATGAGGAGTGTGTCTTGTGTGACCTGTGATCTGTACTTGGTACTGCCCGTGGCGCTTGTTGGACCCGGTGGCAGCTGGGCCTTACCGCAGATGGGGCCGGGGGGGCTCCAGGCCCCGTCCAGCCCACAGGTGGCGCTGAGGGGTCCGAGCAGAGCGAACCCGGGGTCGCAGCGAAAGATGACCCGCCCCCCGAGGTGCAGGCGCCCCCCCTCCGCCGTTCCGTGCGCCGGCGCCCGCGGGGTCCCGCACGTCACCACTGACAGCCCCAAAAAATACCACGGTTACACCCCGACGCCCGCAGACACAACACACTCGTTCCGCGCACCGGTTTTCTGACAGGGCTGTCATGCATACAGACATCAGCAGTACTTGTACTTGTAAACAGCTACTTTATATTATAGTCACGGTTTGTAGTTCCTTTCTAAAGAGGCATATTTGCTAAAAAAATACATGTTAAATATAATAGCTTAATACTTTTTTAATACTTTTAAAAACAGAGACGATGAAAACATTAAATATGAAGGCTGAGGGCAGCATGACCACTTCCAGGTCCAGATTTGATATGTTTGGAATAATGTACATATCACATAAATATATTATAATGGAAATTATATTTTCTTTTTTAAATACACCACTCCAAATACGTCAAGACCTGGAAGTGCTCTTCCTGCCAATTATTCTTTTATAGTTTTCATAGTTTGGCGACACAACCATAGTTTGACGACGGTCGTAACAATTTCAGAATAACCTTATTCGGCATATACAGCACTTCAGACAAAGTAATTAATCACAGAATTACTGTTTGTCAATTGCATCCTAGGATAAACAATAAGCTAACAATACAGGAAAGTAAAATAGCGAATATACGACCTTGCTCATCAATAAATATTTAACCAAATATGGAAGCGAGCAACAAAACACGATGCTGCATTCCAAAAGCGCAATGTCAGGCGCACAAGCCATACATATGCATATAGACTGCATGTACAGAATATGCATAATGTGACACCACTGTGCAATCTCACATGGATATGGTTTTAAGACATGATTAGCATGTAGCTAGGGTTAGCAAAGCCATGATTAATGTGATGGAGAACCCGTAGTTACAGCCAAAAGCATCATTTTATTTTGGGTATCATTATGTTTATATTACTTTCGTATTATGTAAATTGCATAAACGGAATTTTTCAGCAACAGTGATTTTAATTTCAGCAAAATGTATATTGTTCTAATTTTTCATTACAATTATGCAGGTAAGCATGTATTATTATTATTATTATTATTATTATTATTATTATTATTATTATGTTTAGAGATATGTTTAAATGTGCAGTAAAGGCTATACTTATGAAATATCACTAATAGTTCTGGTTGGCTTTTTACACAACTTGAGATTTCACACAGCTGAAAAACTGTGACACTTTAAAGTATCACGTTCCTTTGGATGGAAAAAAATGTTTTTCTGTGCTCATGAGGGCTGGCAAGTGATATAAGCATCGGATTTTTGCTATATGGTGCATCTCTCCCTGTGTCAGCAACACAGGGGAGGGAATGTGGGCGGCCTGTAGCGTAGTGGTTAAGGCAAATGACTGGGACACACAAGGTCGGTGGTTCTAATCCCGGTGTAGCCAAAATAAGATCCGCACAGCCGCTGGGCCCTTGAGCAAGGCCCTTAACCCTGCATTGCTCCAGGGGAGGATTGTCTCCTGCTTAGTTTAATCAACTGTACGTTGCTCTGGATAATGTCTGCCAAATGCTAATAATGTAATGTGATGTAACATGACAGGCAACTGGAACTGACAGCGAGGCTCAGATATAGAGATACGATGAGACCAGGGGCCTGTTTCACAAAGCAGGATGACGGAGTTAGCTGGGTAACTGTGCCAAGCTTCTTACTTCAGTCCATGTTCTGGATTTCGGAGGGTTCTAGAGCAGTTATCCATCTAGCTCAGCGATCCTGCTTCTTGATACAGGCCCCAGACGCGCACAGTAAGAAGCACGTGGGGAACAGTTTGGAAGCAGGATGCTGGGTGGGTCTCAGAAACCAACGCAGTAAAAATAATATGTGCTTCTGCTATAACATCGCTCTCCACCCACCCGTACCTTTCCCCTACCTTTTACATTCCTCTCTCCCTCCCTCTGTCTCTCTATCTCTCTCTCTTTCTCTCTCCTTCTCTTTCCGAAATCAAAATACAAATGGTTCACTTGGGAGGGAAAAAATAATACTTTAAAGTAACTGAAAAGTTTTAGAAGAGATTGCTTTACCGTGCGGAATCAGGGCTGCAGCGGCAGTTGAGAAAACTATGCATTTATTTGTTTGCACGCTTGTTATTAATAGAACCCTCGGCTCCACCAGTTAATGAGGGAGCTCGCCCGCGAAATATGGAGAATATGGGTGTGGGAGCAGTGTGCATTGAATAAAAACTTCACTGCTTCTATATTCCAGCTTTACAAGCTTCTCTATTCGCGGAAAATACACTTGCACGAAAAAGAGTGCTTTGTTTCAGCCCTGATTTTATAGACACACATTTAGCCATGAGAAGAATTACAGACCTCGAGAAAAAGGAGCCACGCTCCACCGTTGTAGACCCAAGGGGATGAGCGAAGGCCTGGAAACTGGGGATCGTTTCCAGGGAGGTTTTTTTATAAGAGAACAGAATCTGCGAGAGAATATAAACTGTCCGCCGAAAGAGCTTGGTTGGGTGTAAACCTGCGTTTATAGACCAGTCTGGCAAGGGGCACTGGACAAGGAATGAGTGCCGGGCACTTTCAGCAAAGCACACTCCAAAGGGAAATCTTTATAAAGAGCCTTCTTCCTGAAAACATGACTGGCTTACTGTCTGATTAGCTCTGCAGTTTTAGAGATAATGGAACTGCAAGATCAAACACAGATCGTTATCTCAGACAGAAATCCCTTTGACTGACAGTAACTTGGACGTAATACACATTTGCCCTTACTTTTGATTTATTAATATACGCTTTTCCGATGGGTTCATCTTGGTATAAAGCTGTAGAGCGGTAAGGGAAAAATGGGCCTGTAACTCACACATTGCATTTCGATTCCCAAGTGAGACACTGTTGGTATAACCTTGAGAAAGCCATTTAACCTGAACTCCTTCAATAAAATCTCCAGCTGTATAAATGGACGGATGTGTAAAATACTCCAGATCAGAGAGGCTCTTTTCGGGCACCAGTCAGTGATGCCAGGTCTGTGGCTGTCATGCTAAATTGGGCTATTTTTTAGGCCTAGTCACGAGTAGAAAATGAACTGCCTTGGCTTGTGGTTTCTTGGGCTATTATTCTGCAAGTGCTGTGGCTGAGAAGGTGAACTCTCGTCCACTGTCTGCTGTGCTGGCAGCAAGGACAGCAGAAGACAGTAAGAGAGGAACGCGATTGGTTTTGTTCTAACGGCACTGATTCTCCCCCAGGTCCACCACCATGCTCTCCCCCCTGCCCAAACCCAAACCCACCCCCTCAACCACCAACCCAATCTGCCACAATGATCTCTCACCCCCTCCTCCCCCTGGTACCCTGAACTCCCCCTCCTCCACCGCCACAATAACTCCCCACAGGGCGGCCTGTAGCGTAGTGGCTAAGGTACATGACTGGGACACAGAAGGTTGATGGTTCAATCCCCGGTGTAGCCACAATAAGATCCCCACAGCCGTTGGGCCCTTGAGCAAGGCCCTTAACCCTGCATTGCTCCAGGGGAGGACTGTCTCCCGCTTAGTCTAATCAACTGTACATCGCTCTGGATAAGAGCGTCTGCCAAATGCCATTAATGTAATGTAATGTAATGTAATGTAAGCTTTGGGCTACTTTGGGCAGGTTTTGAATGGAGCCATTTTGGGTTGGAAATGTTTTTAATCGACCTGGCACCGCTGATCCTCGCTAGTCGCGTGCCGGTCAGCTCCCAGCCACGAGTCCGCAGCACGAGGAATCCCACCCCGGATCGACACAGGCTTTTCCACTGGCCCGGATCGCCAGCCCAAACCATGACCCCAAAAATAGCAATGATTCAACACGAGGCGTAAAAAAAAATAAAAATAACAAAAGCACAGAATTTTCCTCCTTTCTTGTAACCATGGTATTTTCCACATCGGGCCCGAACCAGTAAGACGAGGGAAAAACAGTTGCGTGCCGTGTGAGGCTGTCACGTGCGCTGGCAGCGAAGCCCGGCACGTTATCCAAGCGACGGGAATGTTTATATCCACTGTGCAAAAGCATTTCCAGTTCTACGGTGATGGAGGACTGGTAGCGTTTACCGCTCATGACGATGAGAGGTTTGGGTTTAATGAGGCCTGTAATAGCTGAGGACTCCAGGCCCAGTTGCTAAGGAGACTGCAATAAGGGTAAGGGGGGGGGGGGGCGGGGGGGGCAGTTGCTGTGTAAACAGATCAGCCCCCCCCCCCACCGCTCCCTTTAAAACCAGTGGCCAGAAAAGATAAACTGTCCTTTTAATGTCACTCTTCGATCGATCGGATAAGGGAGTGCGATCCAGTATCGCCGGGCGCATGAACCCGATGCCTGAAGCTGAACCTGATACCCCCACAAGGCCCGCAGGACCAGCATATGCATGCCTGCACATGCACACACGCATACACGCACGCACGCGCGCATACGTGCGCACACACACACACACACACACACACACAGCAGCAGCGGCAGCAGCACAGCCCAGGTTTAGATGTGATGGAATGCGGAGTGGGATGGAGAGCGGACATGTGATTCCCCCCCTTTTGGGAGATCTTTCCTTGGATGCGCGCTGAGGAGTCGAGAGGAGAATAACTCACCGTTCTCACATCGTCTGCCCGTGTAGCCGGCCAGACAGGCGCATCGGTACGAGTCGGCGGAGTCCAGGATGCAGGTCCCGTCGTGTAAACAGGGGGAAGAGCTACACGCTGCGAGTGACAGAAAGTCGCGGTGGTGGGGTTATTAAAACAGTTCATTATAAAACCAGAGACATGACTACGCGTCGTTATCATCCCCATAACTGGATCGTTGCCACATATTTTCAACAGCTGGATTAACCACTTTTGGCCGGCGTCCCGCTAGCGGCAGCTAGGAGCAATAGCGACCGTTAGATAACCAGTGATTTCTGACTCACCGTCTGACAGGCCAAATCCGTTTTAAGTGTTTTGAGGTGAAACTGCCAAGAGGAGAACGCTGGCATGCGCTCGGCATGACGCCAATGCGCGGAGCTACGGCAGTGATTATCGGGTGTGTGTGTGTGTGTGTGAGTGTGCGTCGGTGGGTAGGCTACCTGAGCTCTCCTTGAATATGGCGAAGAAACCGTCATAGTTGTTATAGCCGTCGGAGACGAAGAGGACGTGCAGCGAGTTCCCGGTGCTCCTGATCGGCGGAGGTCTCTGGTTTCCGCAGTATCGGCCGATGACGCGAGAGTGTAGGCCGTCGCCGTCCCGCACCTCCACGAAATCGGAGCGGCAGCTGTCGTCCTTCTCCAGACTTAGCATCATGAACCTGCAGAGAGGAACGTTTGGCTTCTGGGATAACGCTTGGCTGCACCAGACAGGCTTTAAAGAAGAGGTATTGCCTACAGGTGTCAATGTTATAAATAAATAAAAAAAAGTGCAAGAATGTGTGCTTATTTCATCCAGACCTTCCACCATTGCTCTTTGAAGCCAAGAAAAGCTCAATTGCATACAATATATATATTGCATGCAATTGAGCTTATATATATATCTTCCTCTGGAAATATCTTTGAAATGGTTCATAACTGTCTCATGATGTCAAGTCATGAATCTCATTGTGAAACAAATATCATGAAACCATAACAAACAGAATATGTTACGAAACCAGAAAAGGTTATATTGTGGGGGGGGGGGGGGGGGAGTTAATGAAAATTCAGTGTGGGGCCGGTGCATCTTTAGCTGCCTTCTAATGGAAAACACATACAATGTCTATTTTTATAGCACTTGTACTCTGTAATCTCTATTCGAAAATCATCATTGATCGTGATTTGTGGGTGACCCGGATAGAGTAAAAGGTGGTTTTGCAGCTGCAGTGGGAATTAATCAGCTGGCGTGAGTTTGTTCGTTCGCCTCACGTGAGAACTTTTTAAAAAGTAGTCGCTGTCAAGCACGCTCGCGAAAGCTAACGGTCGACAACAATTCTGACTGCGAACACAAAATATGGCTTCTCGAAAAAGTGTCACATTAACATCGCCTTTTATTAAACATTAATGAATTGTGTGAGAGTGTGCAGGCACTGTCAACACGGGAGGAGAAGGAGGTGTCGGATCAGTCCCAGTGCTGCGAAGTTAGCAAAACGCTACCAGTTTGTGTGGAACCATGGTAAACTGGATGACCCGACAAGGGTAAGTCGGCTACTCTGAATCTGACGAACAGAAAAGCACTGGTTTATAGTTTATAGTTTAATAACGTGACGTGGTAGAAATGTGACTGTGAAGCCTATTTAATGATCTTACGTTCAAGTGAAAATAACCTAGCTAACTGGATACTATGTAGCCTAGCTGACGGAAGTCTCGGCCGAAGTAACGTTAGTAGCAAACTTTGGGCCAACATTTCCCCCCATCTCAACCGGTCCTGATCATAACTCTTGTTTGTATCGTTACTGTATCGCTGCTCTGCCGCGTAGCCTAGGCAACACAGGTACAACTGACAGGAGATTTATTGAAGTCCCTAGCCAGGTTTACAGAAAAGACGGATCGGATCTCCATCTGGCTGGAGTAAACCATTTAACAGGCAATTTGTGCACTTAAGTTGTCGCTAGTTATATTAACAGAATGCAGCATTTATACCGTTAGGACGGGTTAGTTTATTATGCCTGTGATGTACAGCAATGGTAAGGCAGCAATGGTGTTGGCTACATCCCAATGTAGCTTAGTTTTCTTTTAGAAAGAAACGCATTGTCTACAAGGTTTATTTTTATTTTTAGGCTATACATAAATAAATTAAGAGCTATAGGATATAGTTTTCTTATACAAAGAAACACACGTTTTCTTGTCTTCATATTTAAAGAAGCAAAACGACTCACACATACATAAGAGGGGGGAATGTTCTTATTTTCCGTAGGTTAAGTGCATTTTTATAGGAGCAGAAAGTGAGAGCGCGTGTGCTCTGGCATTGGTGATCTGGAACCCGCTCAATCCGGGCCGTTAATGGCGCAAAATTAACCACATAATGAACAGTAATCACAGTTATATGAACGTGTTAATGGCCCTTATGTGTGATTTTTTTTCCCGTCTGTACAACTTGTCCGTGTAATGCAGGTGTGAATTGTGCCTTTCCTTTCCCCCTGCTTGTGTGAAAAGCGAAATATTTCCGATGAATGTGTCATTTACGTATGTGTGGCTACAGGTCTTATTTTCCAGAGACTTTGACTTTTCCTGTCTCCATTCACTCTCTCTGTCTTTGGTTCTTTCTTTGCCTGGAGAAGAGATCAGTGTGAAACAGGAGCCATTAAAACTGCGTGGTTTTCAGCTGAGATCAGGGCTCTTTACCAGGATATTCTCGAGTTATGAGGTGGCAGTCATGAGGCTAACAGGACAATTGCGCGAGTTGATGTGAAACACTTGTAAAAAAATAATGAAATGATTAGCAGCGGTTAAAAAATGAACACGGTTTTCTCATTAATTTCAATGAGGTAACAAACCCTGCTGAAAACATCATGGAAAATATTATTGCAAGAGACATTTATGGAGGCAAAACTCATAGATCATGTTACCATTATGTTTACTACATCACCACGTGGTTTTACATTAGGGCAAAGTATATACAGCTCACTGATTTTTGCTTAGCTGGCAGAGGCTCTAAAACAATGGCAGTCTGTGTTGATTCCAATACAGTTTTGGAACTAAAAGTGTCAGATCTTGAGCAATTTCGAGACACTCTCGCCTTATCTAGGGACAACACCTCCAGCTGCAGTGATTGGCATGTCATGGATGTGGCAGCTAAAAAAAATAGTCAGGTTTTGAGAGGGCAACTGGACCGATTTGAATTACAGTGGTCCAGGTAGAACGGCCTTCACTGAGTTGATTTTGTTGGTTAGAAAATATTGATTACCCCACACTTGTATTGTATGGGCATACTGTTCTTAACGGCACCAAACTGACAGTGAGGAGAGGTGTGGCCTGGTAAATGAGGTTATGCCATTGTATGTGACGCGTATGGGCCTGTAGCCTAGTGGCTAAAGTACATGACTGGGGCAGCCTGCAGCCTAGTGGCTAAGGTACATGACTGGGGCAGCCTGCAGCCTAGTGACTAAGGTACATGACTGGGGCAGCCTGTAGCCTCATGGCTAAGGTACATGACTGGGGCAGCCTGCAGCCTAGTGGCTAAGGTACATGACTGGGGCAGCCAGTAGCCTAGTGGCTAAGGTACATGACTGGGGCAGCCTGTAGCCTAGTGGCTAAGGTACATGACTGGGGCAGCCTGTAGCCTCATGGCTAAGGTATATGACTGGGACAGCCTGTAGCCTAGCGGCTAAGGTACATGACTGGGGCAGCCTGTAGACTAGTGGCTAAGGTACATGACTGGGGCAGCCTGTAGCCTCATGGCTAAGGTATATGACTGGGACAGCCTGTAGCCTAGCGGCTAAGGTACATGACTGGGGCAGCCTGTAGCCTCATGGCTAAGGTACATGACTGGGACAGCCTTTAGCCTAGCGGCTAAGGTACATGACTGGGGTAGCCTGTAGCCTAGTGGCTAAGGTACATGGCTGGGACAGCCTGTAGCCTAGTGGCTAAGGTACATGACTGGGGCAGCCTGTAGCCTAGTGGCTAAGGTACATGACTGGGGCAGCCTGTAGCCTAGTGGCTAAGGTACATGACTGGGGCAGCCTGTAGCCTAGTGGCTAAGGTACATGACTGGGGCAGCCTGTAGCCTAGTGGCTAAGGTACATGACTGGGACAGCCTGTAGCCTCGTGGCTAAGGTACATGACTGGGGCAGCCTGTAGCCTAGTGGCTAAGGCACATGACTGGGGCAGCCTGTAGCCTAGTGGCTAAGGTACATGACTGGGACAGCCTGTAGCCTAGTGGCTAAGGTACATGACTGGGGCAGCCTGTAGCCTAGTGGCTAAGGTACATGACTGGGACAGCCTGTAGCCTAGTGGCTAAGGTACATGACTGGGACAGCCTGTAGCCTAGTGGCTAAGGTACATGACTGGGACAGCCTTTAGCCTAGTGGCTAAGGTACATGACTGGGGCAGCCTGTAGCCTAGTGGCTAAGGTATATGACTGGGACAGCCTGTAGCCTAGTGGCTAAGGTACATGACTGGGGCAGCCTGTAGCCTAGTGGCTAAGGTATATGACTGGGACAGCCTGTAGCCTAGTGGCTAAGGTATATGACTGGGACAGCCTGTAGCCTAGTGGCTAAGGTACATGACTGGGGCAGCCTGTAGCCTAGTGGCTAAGGTACATGACTGGGGCAGCCTGTAGCCTAGTGGCTAAGGTATATGACTGGGACAGCCTGTAGCCTAGTGGCTAAGGTACATGACTGGGGCAGCCTGTAGCCTAGTGGCTAAGGTACATGACTGGGACAGCCTGTAGCCTAGTGGCTAAAGTACATGACTGGGACAGCCTGTAGCCTAGTGGCTAAGGTACATGACTGGGGCAGCCTGTAGCCTAGTGGCTAAAGTACATGACTGGGGCAGCCTGTAGCCTAGTGGCTAAGGTACATGACTGGGGCAGCCTGTAGCCTAGTGGCTAAGGTACATGACTGGTTCAGCCTGTAGCCTCATGGCTAAGGTACATGACTGGGGCTGCCTGTAGCCTAGTGGCTAAAGTACATGACTGGGACAGCCTGTAGCCTAGTGGCTAAGGTACATGACTGGGGCAGCCTGTAGCCTAGTGGCTAAGGTACATGACTGGGACAGCCTGTAGCCTAGTGGCTAAGGTACATGACTGGGACAGCCTGTAGCCTAGTGGCTAAGGTACATGACTGGGACAGCCTGTAGCCTAGTGGCTAAGGTACATGACTGGGGCAGCCTGTAGCCTAGTGGCTAAGGTACATGACTGGGGCAGCCTGTAGCCTCGTGGCTAAGGTACATGACTGGGGCAGCCTGTAGCCTCGTGGCTAAGGTACATGACTGGGGCAGCCTGTAGCCTAGTGGCTAAAGTACATGACTGGGGCAGCCTGTAGCCTAGTGGCTAAGGTACATGACTGGGGCAGCCTGTAGCCTAGTGGCTAAGGTACATGACTGGGGCAGCCTGTAGCCTAGTGGCTAAGGTACATGACTGGGGCAGCCTGTAGCCTAGTGGCTAAGGTACATGACTGGGGCAGCCTGTAGCCTAGTGGCTAAGGTACATGACTGGGGCAGCCTGTAGCCTAGTGGCTAAGGTACATGACTGGGGCAGCCTGTAGCCTCGTGGCTAAGGTACATGACTGGGGCAGCCTGTAGCCTAGTGGCTAAGGTACATGACTGGGGCAGCCTGTAGCCTAGTGGCTAAGGTACATGAGTGGGACCCGGAAGGTTGGTGATCCAAGACCTGGTGTAGCCACGATAAGATCTGCACTGCTGCTGGGCCTCCCTGCCTACTGTAGGGCATTTTACACAAGTGTGCCTCTCTGCAGACCCCCAGAAGGAAACAGACTGTGTCGACCATGTTGACACAGGGTCTGCAAGGTTTGATGAAAAGACAGTGCTCTTCAATACAGGACTATTGCTCCCATCATTGTGCTGCCTCTGCGCAACTCTGCCACCTCAGTGGAATGCTCCCAGAACTGTTGAGTTGAAATAGCACTGTATAAACCATGGGTTTTCCCCACATACAGTGTTTGGTGTCTTTAGATAGCTAATGTTGTTGGAAATAGTTTGGTGTCATTGGTGGTGTGGTACACCCGTTGCCGAATAAAGATCTTGTGGGAATAAACCACAGGTAATGCAAGTTACCTGTGAGTCAGCATCCAGCTGTGCTACAAAGGTTAACCAGATTTGTTAGACAGACAGAGATAACATCAGCAGGGCCATTGTTGTTACCGCTGTTTTGTGACTCTTTATTTGATGATTTGGTGTATTTGGGGGGTTCTTACACTAGTCTAATCAACTAAGTCGCTTTGATAAAAGCATGAGCTGAATAATTATTTATTATTATTGTATGTGCTTAATGATTGCTTAAATAAGCATGCACCCTTGAGAGTCAATTCTCTCAATTTTTGGTCATATTTGGTTTGACCATATATGTATAGCCTAAATCGCGTAGCTAAAATAGAGCTTTAAAAATGCCATGAATGTGCAACGGTGACATGTAATGGTTTCCTCTTGGCAGCGTGGGCGCTTCCTCACGCCGTAGGCACACTGTGGCCCTATAGGAGCCCTGCGGAAATCTTGTGCCGCTGTCAACGCTTCCCGAGCGGGCTGAATGAGCTACATCTTACGTAACGCTTATCCTCACTTAACCTGTGATTCATGAGCCGTGCGACTACGCTGCTGGACGGTGTTAGAGCCGCGGCCAGCTGGATCCAGGCAGGGAGATAGCACGTGGATTTGAGAGAGTGGGGGAGACCACCAGGCCGACCGCTAAACACTGTACATTGGCCAGACCTGCAGGACTCACAATAAGATCCCGCACAGCCATTGGGCCCTTGAGCAAGGCCTTTAACCCTGCATTGCTCCAGGGGAGGATTGTCTCCCCTTAGGAGCGACATGGCTCAGGCAGTAAGAGCAGTTGTCTGGCAGTCGGAGGGTTGCCAGTTCGATCCCCCGCCCGGGCTGTGTCAAAGTGTCCCTGAGCAAGACACCTAACCCCCAAATGCTCCTGACGAGCTGGTCGGCGCCTTGCATGGCAGCCAATCGCCGTCGGTGTGCGAGTGTGTGTATGAATGGGTGAATGAGAAGCATCAATTCTACAGCGCTTTGGGTAAAGGTGCTATATAAATCCAAACCATTTACCATTTACCATTTAGTCTAATCAACTGTATGTCGCTCTCTGTAAGTTATTTAACTTCCAGCGCCTTAACACTTCTGAAGAGACGCACTCGCCTTCTCGCTCACCTTAGGAAGGGACACCTTTCCCTTCCAAAGCGTTCAACGTTTTTGAGGTCTGCCGACAGGCCATTCCTCTAAATTGCACTATTTCAAAGTGTGTCACGCAGCGCTTTCTGTCAAATTGAGAAAAGATTCACCAGTTCCTCCGTTAGGGTCTGATGCCTTCCATATGTCGAGGCTGGGAAGTGACGGACATTTCCATTGACCGTGACGCTTATCTGTGTAGCAGCAGTAACCCAAGTTACTTTTTGATTAGTGGGTAGAGTAACAGCCGTGCACGTGTTCAAACGTGGCTACGATCCTGCCTTTGCAGCGGCACTATTGCATCCCACAAGGTCGCAACAGACAAAAAACGTTTTAAACTTTAAATCAATTTTACAATGACACTTTCGGCATTTTAACGGACGATTTTAGTCAAGGCCATTGACAGAAGTTGTATTTAACGTGGTGAGAGTCGTGCTGCTCGCCAGTAACACAGAGCTGCTCAAAGGAAAAGGAAGGTTGAGTGAAGGAAGGTTCTGGAAGCCAGACTTCATTCCGAAAGGTTTGGTTTCAGCCCGTACTGAACGTACAGTCACTCTAAACCTCAGACGCTTATTTCAGGTGGCGAAGGGAGATGCGTGACCTCATGTTTTTCAGACATAATGTCTGTTATCCGGTGGATTTTGGAAAGTGCGAGAATCGTAAAGCCGTGATTCATACTTAATCCGGTAGCCTCCGTACCGAGGGGCCCGGACGGTGGTTGTGGTTCCGGAGATTCTGATGCGGGTGGAGGGTCCGTGCGTTGCCAAAAACTTGTGACCGTATTGATTCGGATTGTCAAACAAAACTATACTGTCTCTGTAGCATGCGCTGCGGTCTGGAACAAACTGAAACCATCAGAACTATGAAGGCAACCACCGTCCAGCATCTCTGAGCAGGGCTGCACTAGCAGTGCTGCACTCAGGAGGCCCGAATCAGGCCCTGGCACTGATAAGGCCAGTGGACTGAAGTAAATGAGTTAATTAATTAAATAGTTTTGTAGCACCCAGATTCATTTTTATGTATTGAGATGAGCGCGTTTCTTTTCATAATTCACAGTGGAATTACGTGCAGGAATGCTATTTGTCTGAATGGACGTGTGTGTAACTGGATGGGGGCATTGGTGTGTTCATAGGAAGAGTCACAGACTTTAAAGGGGTGTATTAAATCCACAATATCTCTGCTGACAGCAGACAGCCCCTCACACGTCAGAGCTCATGACTGCTCATTTTCTGGGGATGATCTCACTGAAGCAGCACGAAACCTCATGTGATTTATCATCTTCATGTTGTGCACATCGTAAAACTAAACTGAAATGATGTTGTGCCATGCCCATGTGCATACAATTTGCAGGGCACTTAATCAAGTTTTTTTTCTTTCTCACCGATGCCGTCTTTGTTGAGCAGATAATATAAATGGCTTATTTTGTCCTTTGCTTTCTCCTCGTTCCTCGACTGTCCCGGAAATCGACTGAGGTCTGTCGTCTTTCGGGACATTCAAACCTCTTAAATGCTCCTTGAAGGAGCAAGGAGCTAGGAGGCTCCCGAAGGATTCTTGAGCAAGGAAACCTGAGGGCGTCCTTTGAATGATCGACCTGTGGATCCAACTTTTGTCACGTCTATTATTGACATGCCTCCATACTGACGCCATACATTCCACACGCTTAATACATTTTTCCTCGATTATTCTGTCTTTGCATTCTTTCCTTGAGTCCCCTCCTTGGTTTCTTTTCCTTGACACCTCCGATGGGTGGAGGAAAGGAGGCAAGGGAAGGAGGCAAGGAAAGAGAGAGAGGAGGTAAAACTAACCAACTGGAAAGAGCCCTGTGAGTGAAGGAAAAACAAAGCTATAACTATTACTATGTTATTTCCCAATAGGACGCTGTACCAAAACATCAGCCTCACCCCTCCTTGGGTCTTGAGCATGTGTGCCTGAGTCTTGCGTAAAATGTTTTGCCCGTAAAAAACTCCCTCCAGAGTTCCACAGCCTCTGCTTTCGGAGAACCGGTATTGTATGTTGTAATGGAGAAAATAATGTGATTTTAATTACGTTCTCTGGCACCGAAGACAGAGTGTTCCCGTCTGGAAAGGTGATTTGTTGGTCTGGAGAGCAACGTGGACTAGGGAGAGAAACTGTGGTGCAGGCGAGTGGTTTCAAGGCTAATTCACTACAGCCTCGGCTGTATCCTTGAGCAAGGTTTTCCACCTGAAATTTCAGTGTCCGGCTGCAAATGGATCGTATGCAGAAGGACTGTAAGCTCTGTAAGCCATCGTCAGTAAGAGCAAGTGCTAATTGCTTAAATGTCGTGTGTGTCCTGGTCCATCCCCTTTCTTTACTCCCTAATTTGGAATCACTTGGAACCTTTCAAGTTGCCCCTCTCTGCCCCTCCAACCCACAAAAAAAGCAGTAGGGCTGAAGAATATGCACTCTTCCATTACAGTACATTACATTAATGGCATTTGGCAGACGCTCTTATCCAGAGGGACGTACAGTTGATTAGACTAAGCAAGAGACAGTCCTCCCCTGGAGCAATGTAGGGTTAAGGGCCTTGCTCAACGGCTGTGCGGATCTTATTGTGGCTACTCCGGGGATCGAACCACCGACCTAGCGGGTCCCAGTCATTTACCTTAACCACTACGCTACAGGCCGCCACATTGCACCCGCCCCATTGCACTCGCCCCCAAACCAGGGACTACTTTACCTACACACTGTACTACAGGAGAGTTCTAGCGGCAGTGATTCAAGATGAAAATCTTCTGCTGACTGGTAGCCTTTGGGATTTCAGTACAGTGTGCCTGTTAATGCTACAATATCCTAGGGGACCATGGCCAAATAATGCTTGCCTTAAACTAAGTGGGACTGTGCCAATTGTTTCTCCTCACTGCAGACTAATAATATAAGATTGAGCCTGTCTCTGGAAGCATCTGTGCCGTAGTTCCTATTATAAATGCACTTTCGAAGGAAGTTATGAATAAATTATGACCCAAAACAAGAAGTGTACTTGTCATCATTTCTCAAATTTCTTTTCACTTTCTAGACCTTGTGCAACTGTTTTCACTTGAGACGGTAACTTTGCCAGGATGGGGGGGGGGGGGGGGGGCCTGGGGTGGTGGGGTGCTGGTGGGGCGCAATGTGAACTCTTTTCATGCGGCAGAAAATCCCTTGCCAACAGGACAGGAAGGCTCTCCAAACTGAGAGGGGGTCTTTAATCATAATGAAATTAAATTAAATTCATGCTCTGTTATATACGTGGAGATTTTTTTAATTGTCCTGATTAAAGATGCTAAACTAATGCCCAGTTGCAGGGCAGGGATTGGTCGGTTTTGCCTACCTGATCTCGACGGTCATCCCAGGGTCGACGTGCAGGGTCCACTCACAGTGAGCGTTGGTGGGGTAGCTCTCCACGACGATGTGCCCGTGGGCTTTATGTATGACGCCTCCACACGCTGGGAAGAGGTGGGGGAAAAGAGTCATTATCCTGGATCAGGGAAGGAGATGGCACTTTGAGCTGCTGTTAAAGTTGTTTACAAGCACCTGCATACTGACATTTGCATATTGTAACCATGTAATGCAAAAGAAATGCTTTGTTAACATGTCACTGCGGAACCACAGGAACAGACTGGGAGGTGTGACCTTCACAACAATGTCCTAGCATCGGGAAACATTCCAAACACGCACACGCGCCGACACGGACTCACAGCCACCCACACACACGGGGGACACGTACACGCACACACACACACACACACACACACACACACACACACACACACACACACACGCGCGCGCGCGCGCGCACGCACGCACACACAGACACACGCGTGCACACAGACAGACACGGACTCACAGCCACCCACACACACGGGGGACACGTACACGCACACACACACACACACACACACACACACGCGCGCGCACACACAGACACGCGTGCACACAGACACGGACTCACAGCCACCCACACACAATGCGCGCACACACACACACACACACACACATGGGCACGCACACACACAGTAGCTCACGTGCACATGCACTCACACACGGGCATGCACACACACACTCGCTCACATGTGCGCACACGCACACACACACACACACATGCACACACATACATGGGGCACGCACAAACACTCGTTCACACATGCACACACACACACACTCAATCACGTGCGCGCACACACGCACACATACACACACGGGCACGCACACACACACTCGCTCACACATGCACACACACACACACACACACACACACACACACACACACACTCGATCACATGTGCGCACACACACATGTGCACACACACGCACGTGTGGGCACACACACACACACACAGAATACCCACTCATGCAGTCTCCCCCTGACCATCCCGGTCGGCACTCTGTGCAGTATTTTCCCTTGATGAAGAAGTCGTCTTTCACGCCCCACGTTCCGTTGTTACAGCGCTTACAGTTCTCAAAGATACTACAACCTGGGAGCAGAGAGAGAGATGGAGAGAGAGGGGGAGAGAGAACAGAGAGAGAGAAAAACAAAGTGTAAGGTAGGAAACTGTAAGAGTGAAGACTTGACAAAACTGCAACACAAAGCTCTTTTATGATATACTGTACTAAACACATAAACACATGCTTTTTCTCAGTGGCAGCAACCCCCAGCCCACTGAACTGGAAAAGTCATCAGATCCCCCCCCAAACAAAGGGGAACACCCAAAGGGTCCATCCAGCTTCCTGAAATAGAAACAGCGCGGTTTCTGTAGAGATTAATTTCTGGTTTGGGCCCCGAGTCAAAGACAGGACAGAACAATCCGGCAGGAAACCATGTTTGAGTGAGTATCATTGGCCGTGTCATTGCAAACATTGCGGCTTCCCCCCCGCGCTACCACCGCGAAAACCGCCACACACCCTCCGCCATCCCAGGCAGCACATGGGGATGCAGATGACGGATTTATATTATTTGCTGGTGGGGGTGGAGAGGGGGGGGGTCGGTTTTGATGTTTTCAGAACCAGTTCCATACAACACTCTCCGGGTCTGGGTGTGATTACGAACAGCTGTCGACCCCCCCCCCCCCCCCCCCCCGGCGGAGAACACGAGGACCGAGCGACTCCGTGGTCCCGACGGCCCAGGTGCTCGTAATCAACAATTACACAACACCGAGCTCACCGCGTCCCCGGTCCCCGACGGACCCTAAACACGTCCGTCCCCAAAACAAAAACAAAGGTCTCGCTGTGTTTCCCCGTCCAGACCTCGAGCTGACGGAGCAGTACGCCTCCATCCTGAACGGTCTCATTTTTGAAAAAGGACATTGGGAAAGGACAGATTTGATATATATGGCATGTGAGATGTATGGCTATATACAGCAGTGTTTTTCTGTCTTTTGGAAATAAGTATGTTGACAGAAAGAGTGGCATGACCGGCCCACACATTCTTAAGGACCTCAGTAGCTGTGCAACACAGTGAGAGAAACAAAATAAATTCAACAATTTGATTCGATTTTAATATTTATTTGGTTAGCGCTGGCCCACAGCAACACCACAAAGCTAAGTACTATTTTTGATACATAGTGCACACACTACAAAGCTAGCTACTATGTTGAATATGTAGTGCACACACTACACAGCTAGCTACTATGTTGGATATGTTGTAGTGCACACACTACAGAGCTAGCTACTATGTTGGATATGTAGTGCACACACTACAGAGTTGGCTACTATGTTGGATATGTAGTGCACACACTACACAGCTAGCTACTATGTTGGATATGTAGTGCACACACTACACAGCTAGCTACTATGTTGGATATGTTGTAGGGCACACACTACAGAGCTAGCTACTATGTTAGATACGTAGCTTTGCACACACTACAAAGCTACTATGCTGGGTACATAATGGAGTGATCAAGATTGCGTAACTTGCCAAAGGGTACGACTGCAGAGTCCCACCTGGTATTTAAACCGTAAGTCAGGTCCCGTGCCCTTATTAGTGTGCCACCCTGCGTTTAATGTGCATCCCTGCCGCGAATGGCATGGGCACAGCAGTGAAATGTAGCGTTAGCGCTCAGTCTGCGCTCCGTCTCCGTGAACTCCACACTTGCCTGTAGGACATGTTCCCTAAGAGAGCGGGCAAATTGCCAACAACACTCTGCATGGATGATGGATTACTTGCGCAACAGCAATTCATAACAAGCCAGGGACTCGCTTATTGTTGCCGTGAACGATCTCGTGGCACTTATCACGAAGAGCGCAGGGCTCCCGGCAGAACGCCAAAACCGGCTGTCTCTGAACCGGCTACCGACTCCTCTCCCCAGCTGAACTGCCTCCAGAACCGCCTCCCAGGCACTAGCCCAACTCACAAAATGAAATTGAATTGAAATTCATCAATACAAATGTTGTACAGATTTTTTTAAATTTTAATTTTAATTTTTTTTAATTTTTATTTTATTATTTTATTTTAATCCTTCATGTAACCAGGGCAGGTCTATTGAGAACATGTTTCTGGTTTTCCAGGACACCCTGCAGGAAATGCCAGAGGGAGTAGTTGCAAGTGGGCAGAGCTAGCGAGTGAACTGGGGTAAAGGCCCTGGAGCAGTTTTTGGGTGAAGGGCCTTGCTTAAGGGCCCAATGGCACAGTTCTTCCATTTTCTTTTCATTTAGCGACCTGACTTAATTTCTATATAGCGCCTTTATCCAATGCTTCTCCATTCACCCATTCATACACACACTCACACATTCATACACACACTCGCCATGCAAGGCGCCGACCAGCTCGTCAGGAGCATTTGGGGGTTAGGTGTCTTGCTCAGGGACACTTCGACACAGGCGCCCGGGCGGGGGATCGAACCGGCAACCCTCAGACTGCCAAGACGACTGCTCTTTACTGCCTGAGCCATGTTGCCTTACCTGGGTGGATGATGCAGGGGTCACACTCGTTGATGGCGTTGCGGCAGCAGGGCACGGCGTAGCCCACCAGGGCGCCCTGGGCGGGGCACTTGCAGCGGATCTGGTCGTATTCGCAGCAGCCGCGACACATGATGCTCCACTCCGCGCTGGGACAGTTGTTGTCGTGCCACGATCTGTAGTCTGACACAAACCGGCCTCGTTAGCACACCCTTGTGGACGGATGGACACACGGCACTTTGTCCCACCCACCGCTGTCCTTCGTATTGGTTATGACACACGGATTATTACGTGAATGGTGGTTTTGGCAGACGCTCTTATCCAGAGCGACGTACAGTTGATTAGACTAAGCAGGAGACAATCCTCCCCTGGAGCGATGCAGGGTTAAGGGCCTCGCTCAAGGGCCCAATGGCTGTGTGTATCTTATTGTGGCTACAGAGAGATCGAACCACTGACCTTGCGGCTCCCAGTCATGTACCTTAACCACTACGCTACAGGCCGCCCGGATGAGCAGAGTTGTGAATGTACTGTAAGCACTGGTGTCAACCTGACCACAGGTGACCCTTCAAAAGTGGTTTCTCCTCAGTGCACACCAGCAGTTGATTGTGTCACTGCTATAAGAAATACGAGCAAAAAAAATAGCTTAATGAAAACATTTCATTAATTGCTCTGTCCATATAATGTTCTTACACAATTTAAAAAAATGTGTGTGCTAAACTCAGCCTTTATATATAAATACTTAATGCTAAATAATAATCCGCGGCAATTGCGTAAGAGTGCTTTACAAAGTGGTAGTTGTATGTCTATCCAGCCTGATCTTTTTTGAAGGTACATTTTAAAGTCCTTCTCCTAATTCTATCGGGCTCTCAGACCGTTAAATAAGAATGTTACAGCCAAGTTGTGATGAGAGTTGTTGTGCTGAGCCGGCGTCAGAGGAATACTCGCGTTACGCAACGTCTGAGTTAAAAGCAGCGACTGACAAGTGGAAATTCATCGGAAACCGGGCGGAAAAAACAAAAAAGGAATGATGTGCAGACCTTGGCCTTGGCGTCGCCAGCGAACGCCTTTCCCTCCCCTCCCGCAGCACGCAATACATTCCACCCCATTCCCTACGCGGCTTCTTCGGAATTTTCATTCCGTGATGTGGACGTGCGCGCACACGTGTTTTGTTTGTGTGCAGTTCTGAGCGATCGTGCTTAAATCAAATTTCGCCCGGACTTCTCCGCAGGACCCAGCCCCAACGGCTGCCTCTAAACAGCGCCGGTTTCTCTATGGTAACATAATCTGCGCCCCTGTTATGCTTCCAGAGAATTACTGTTGGAGCTGCTGATTAATAGCTATGCAGCGGTCTGTAGACGCTCAGCTGGAGAGGGGGAACACAGATGTTGTGCCGTGCTATGAGAGGCATACACCAAGAGTCTGAAATCGTTTCGTTTTATACTGTATGGAAAAAATATATATTCTTCTCTTGTAAAATTATGTAACTCTCCTCATAAACCTCTTAAGTGTTTTAGGTAGTAAATATTGGTTACATAATTGTTTAAATGAGAAGATTTAGTGATATCGTTAACAGATTTACAAGTATATTTTATAGCTGCACACAATCAAACCGTTTATATTCAACACTGAATAGAATAAGTATTTCTCAGGATATTCTGTGTCGATTTTATACCTCACATTTATTTAAAATAGAAATGACATCTGCTTTTTCTTCCTCCGTGCTAAATTTCAGAGGTTTCTGTGAGCAAGTGGAAACGTACATCAGATACTTTTTTTTGCATCGACAGTTTAGACATAAAGCAGGCTGGCAAATCTGCTGGAGTCGATTCTGCTAATTGTACCCAGAATGCACCGCCTGCGCAAATTGCCGTATGGCCCCAGAAGAAAAGGCATTCCATCACAGTTAATAATGCCGTTACTCGGAACACCGTCGTTAAGGCAACGTGCGCTGCGAGACGTGTGAGTGAATTGGCGCAGGCGCTGGACTGAAATGGCTGATGAATACGAGCGATCCAGAACAGCCGTTGGCTGAGGGATCTTGGAGCGCTGGAGCCGGGCCAGGGCTTCTGTGCGCTGCCCAGGCTCATATACACAGAGTGGGGGAAAGCCAGGCTGACAGGTTGTGCAAACCCACCCTGCGTCACTGCCGCTCTTGGTCGCCATGGTCAGCTGCCGTTGCGCAAAACCAGGAAATAGCGCCGAATTCCAGGGAAGTTTATTTAACTTTGTTGACAAAATGAGCTTTTTGGAAAAACAGATTTTTTGGATCACACGTAGCACTGTTTTTTCTTTTTTTCTCTTGTTATCCTTGATTGGACCATGTGATGGATGACTGCCTGTCCCTTGTGACTGAATGATACTGGATGATAATAATAAATAGTGTTTTTATATTTCCTTTCCATTTTCAGAGTACTTTACACTGGTCTGCGTTTGCCATCATGTTTGAGGCTTCAACCTCTCCTCCTGTTACAGTCTGGCACTCCTCGGGTCCGTAGTCTGAACCCCCCAAATATAATTACAGCTGCTGAATGCAGTATGTGTAACATTGTAAATTATATGACTTGAGGAGAGAATTACCCTTTTATGGTTGCAGTATTTCAGAAATGGATATGTGTACCATTAGTCAATGTTAAATATTTACCTTATATCTGGACATTATACGGTAAGTTGTCAGATCATAATTTCCCAAACATCTTTGTGGTTTTCGGTGAGAAATGTGCCATGCTGGATAACGACAGCATTGGGAAGAGTTTACATTTTTGGTTTATTGAATTATTGACTCAGAGTGAGGTCCTAAGTGTGAAATGGATCCGTTTGTGGAAAACCAACGACGGTTCACTGGCAGACCAAAGATGAGGAGCCAAACCCGCCTCTTGTTATAGTGTAAGTTATGGTGGACACTGCACACATGTTTTCAACAGCCTTCAGTGATGGAGGGTTTGGCTGTCGCAGAAAACCCTGCCCTTATCCCGCTGAGACCCTGCATCTCTGTAAAGGACATTACATTCTGCCTTCCCTGAGCTCCATACAGCATTTATCTTCACATAGGGGACATTCAATTAAAAATAGATACCATTTATTTTTGAAAATGTTTTCATGGCAACGTGTTTTTGTCATCCAACACACGTGTATTATGTAAGAAAAAATGTAAATTACTAAAGCCTTTTCTCTCCTGGGTCTGAGGAAAACCGGGGGGGCGGCCTGTAGATATAAGATCCACACAATCGTTGGGCCCTTGAGCAAGGACCTTAACCCTGCATTGCTCCAGGGGAGGATTGTCCCCTGCTTAGTCTAATCAACTGTACGTCACTCTGGATAAGAGCGTCTGCCAAATTCCAATAATGTAATGTAATGTAATGAAAACACAACCAACAATGTCCTGTCCGTGACCACAAAGCAGACCGTATCCAGTGTGATTTCACTGGTCTCCTGGAGGACGGTGATTCATTTAGGCAATGTGTTGTCATTAGACTCACTGCAGCCAGCTCCCCCTCACCCATCTGTGATGTAGATGCAAATAGTCTGTCGAAATCTAAATCTTTATTAACTCTGTTTACATTCACCAGGGCTGAGCTTCTGTGGGCCTTGTGGTCTCCCGAAGCATAGCTAAACCAACAGTGCTGTTTCACTTGCTTTTAATCTTCATTGGTTACCTGAGGAATGCATCTAGCCTATCAATATTTAAAAACATTCTGTTGAAATTGACATTTGTGAAACTCACTTAGATCCTTTTATATTAGAACTAAGATCACGCTGAGAATCTTAAGTGCCACTGACAAACTGTCCCAAGTACAAACAATCCCATTGCAGCGAAGCTGATTCACAATCTCTGAAAGGCTGCCGAATGTACTTGGTATACAGTGGGGCACCCCTGTTTTATATGGCTGTTACAATGAATCTGTATGTGCAATGGACTGCAGCGTAGTGGTTAAGGTAAATGACTGGGACCCGCAAGGTCGGTGGTTCTAATCCCAGTGTAGCCACAGTAAGATCCGCACAGCCTTGGGATCCTTGAGCAAGGCCCTTAACCCTGCATTGCTCCAGGGGAGGATTGTCTCCTGCTTAGGATGAGAGCGTCTGCCAAATGCCAATAATGTAATGTAATAATGATCGAGAGCAAACCTGAACTCTGACTATGCAGTTAACTCAGTTAATGTGCTTAAAGTGGAGAAGAGCACTGCTGAACCTTCCGGATCTTTCACCAGCGTCTCTCTTTGGGGCGCCTCAGACGTAATGACAGTTTACCGCCGTTGCAAAGGATTCTGGGTGCACAGCTGTGTGGTGGAACGCGTTCGGGAGTTGGGATTTATGCAAAGCAGACGCATGGCTAAGCACCCTCTACTTATCCCTCAGTCCTCTTTCAACACCTGTCACAAACCCATCCACTCGCTGCTGGCTCTTATAAGGACCACAAAAACTGTTAGGATCGTTAATGCCACGCTCTGTGCGTGCGTTTGAATGTGTGTTTAGTGCGTGTGTGCGCGCGTGTCTGTTTTGTGCCTGTGTGTGTGTGTGTGTGTCTGTGTCCAGGCATGCAAGTACATGTGTGTGTGCCGGTAAGTGTGTGTGTCTGTGTCTGTGTCTGTGTGTGTGTGTGAGTAAGTGGCTCTAATTCTGGAGAAGAAGCTTGTTTTTGTTCCATTTCCCTTTCTTCCTGGTGTCACATTCTTAGCAGCGATAACGGATTTGGGTTGTTTTTTTTCTTCTTCTCTGTATTTGACAACATAATTGTGGTGGGTGGGGCTCCTCTCAAAGCGGGTCCATTCTCTCCACAGTGTCTCCAGCGGCTGACGGCAACCGCCGCAAAACACCCCGTCTCCCTCCGAAACACACGGCCGAATCCGTATTTCTCTGAGCCCGCGTCAGTCTACCTTCGTTCCTTTGTCCCGCTAAGCCAGCGCGCACAATGGTGCGGGTTTGTTTTTATTCCTCTGAACGCGCTCCCTCGCTCCCTCCAGAATGAATCACGTCAGTGCCGTCTGAGATCATTGGAAGTGCAAACAAAAGCAAGGCGTGCGCGCACAGTGCCGGGGCAGTGTCAACGCTGAAACATCCCCGCGTGTGTGAGTCCAGCCCTAACCACAAAGGCCTTCGCCAAAACAAAATCCCCACGTTCATTCACCCGCGCTGCAGAGTCCACGGGCCAGCCACCTGACTTAACCAAATTCCCCGGGAAGGCTTAGCGCTGCAGTGTCGGGGTGCATTCCTTTCCTGACAGCCTGCTGTGATGTCTGCGCCCTGGTATCCCGGGGTAACGGGGGGGAAACGACAGCTGAGCTGCAACCCGTACCGTGTCCGCTGTGGTTTCTAGGGGGGGGGGTCTGGGTAATTGCTATCGCCTTTTTCCGTCCCAGATGTTGCGTTGTGGAAGATGTGCTATGACATGAATTTCAGGGAGAGAGAGAAAAAAAAGGAAAGAGAGAGAAGAGATGGTGAGATAGAGGAGAAGGAATTGAGGGGGATAGATGGGAACAGAGGCAGAAAAAGACTGAAAGAGAGAAAGAAAGAGACTATTTTTAAACTTTTAAGGCCCTGTTTTATTACCATGTTCGGCTCACACTATGTATACTGACATTTGCGATCCAAAAAACCAATAAACAAAGGAAACCATCCAGAACGTTCAACAAAAACAAACCCCAATAACCGTGTCCAAGAAAAGAAAAAACATTAAACTTTAAACAAGACAAATTGCCCTTCATCAATTGAGTGCAAGCAGTCTTCTTAAGCACCATCATGATTCAAAAGCCCCCAAACACTATAATCAGGGCATAAAATGTGAAACTCCAGCTTGAGAAAGAAAGAAAGAAAGAAAGAAAGCGAGGAGGAGAGGGATGGAGAGAGTGGAGGAGCGAGGGAGTGATCGAGAATGAGACAAAGAGATGAGATTAAAAGAAGAAATGGTTATTATCCAAGCCTCCACTGTGTCCCAGACAGACCTGGGTCAAATACAGTACATACTTGTTTTGGATTCAAATACTTTTCTGCTGAGCTTGTCTGGTGTACTGGAACCTATGAGATAGTCCCCCCCCACCTTCTGGTCCTCTTGGTTGGCTCATTTGCACCAGGCAAGATCAATCAAGTACAGAAAAGCTGTATCCTAAATGATCACTTATTTTACCTAGGTCTGGCCCCAGATAATCCCCACACATTCCACCCAAAGGCTCTAATATTACTGGTCATATGGGTTCAACTTTAGCCTGGCCTGTAGCTATGGGGAAGTTGTCTATGGGTTCAACTTTACCCTGGGCTGTGGCTATGGGGAAGTTGTCTATGGGTCATGTCATATGGACCCATCTTTACACTTGGTGTTTGCAATGGGGTGGTTGGAGGGTCAGCCCTTTGGAGGATGTAGACTGACATCATCGCTGTAGAAACCCCCCCCGGTCCGGCTGGGCCTGACCCGATGCCCTCAGAACCGCTGACCCCTGTGACCCTCCCGCTGCTCAGGGCCCGGCTGACCCGCCCTCTGGGGCCCCAAACCCAGCGCCCACCCGCCCCCCATCGCCACGGGAACTGGCCCCAGACCAGCACGTTACCGGGGGCAGCAGCACTGTGGGCCTTCTCATTGGCTGAGCCCCTGCGCCTTTTTAAAACAATCCTTTATTACTAATGTAAAATATACCCCACAGCTGCAGAGAAGTGCATTACATTATATCACTCATTCCGTGACTTGCTATGAAATGTATTTAGACAAATATAATATCTGTTGCTTGGTGTCTCTAAACAAACCCCGCTGCTGTTCTTTGGCAAACGGATATCGGCAGCTTGCCTTGGAATGATCGTGGTCAGCATATCGAACATATGAAGGCGTGACTAACGTTGTGGTTGGATCATGAAATGTTTTGAAAAGTTCTCCAGCTAGGAGGTGAATCAGCGTTTGAGGAACGCACTCCAGTGGAACTCTGACATCGACACATCCAGGGTCAAACGCTCCCCCAGGAAATTCCCCTGTGCAATTCTGATTTGTAGTCCCGCAGAGAGGCCAAACAAAGTCCCTTCCCTGGGGTTCATCTTCCTGCGGTGCGTGCCCTGGTGACTGTAATGGCTCCCCCTATGGCAATAAGTCACCGGCCTGTTCTGGTTCAGCCATCCCCACCGTGGCTCTGCCCTGCTGGCTGCAACAGCTGCCTCCGATTCACTTAGCCATCCTCGCAGAGGTGTGTAAAATAGCCTGTAAAACAGCCAGTTCCAGCCCATTTAGGGGTGACCCTTACATCTGCACGCTTTGAGCAGGCTTTGAGTGAATATTTGAGTCCATACCGCAAGTTCCACCCCCGTACCCCACTCCCCTGCGGCAAATGGCGGTCGCCAAATCTTTGCCGTTTTTGCATTGCGGCTTTGGCCACCCAGACGGGGGGGGGGGGCGAGCGTTTCTTCAGACGTTATTATTAGTGCCCGGATCAGTCCGATGAGTAACCGTAGCGATCAAGGGTTTGCCTAATAACCGTGCGCGCCCCGCCGAGAGGGGCGGACCGCGTGGTTACGGCACTCACCACGCAGGGGCCCGGAGGTTCGGCTCCCGCAGCTGTTCGCCGTTTGAGCGATCTAGCGGCCGTGGAAGAGTACGGTCCTCTGGGCTCCCGTGCGTTCGGTGGAAGAGGAGGGGGGTGGGGGAGGGAGGGAGGGAGGGAGGGAGGTCTAATGTACACATCTTTATGTCCAAACATAGACGGCTGCCACGAATAAACTCCCGAGGAACGTCCCCCTCGATATTCCGAAACCAAACCAGAGTGACCACCGTGATCTGTTGTTGGAATTATAATGGCTTTTAAATGCAACGTTTGTTCTGGTAAGCTCCATTTCCAGCTCACGTGTGTGGAGCGACGCAGGCTGAACGCAGAAGTCCCCCGATGGTCCCGTCAGACCGGCTGTGTAACGTTTGAGCTTGCGGGACAGGGGGGTTGAATAATTACACCCGATCAATCTTCCTCCTTTCCTGTTTGGGAAATGGTTTCTGCTCTCCTGATGTAACCTGCTCCCCCCCCTTCCCCCGTCTCTTCCTTTCAGCTCCCCAACATGATTTCCAAAATTCCAAAATCAGTTCTGCGGGGGGGGTTACCAAAACAAGTTATTAGCACCTCGATCACTCACTGGGTCAGTGGGAGGCGCTGAAACTGCGGGGCAACAGGGAGGAGGATGCCCCAAACTCAGCATTGGGGGCTTTACCCGCCTGACGCAAACGCTGAGGAATGCCGGTCTAAAGGGAGGTAATGCCAAAGGGATAATGCCCGATTAATCATTCACAGTGACTGCCATCCTGTCTGTGACCACTGAACCACCCCATGACTACCGTCCTGCCTGTGACCACTGAATCACCCCAGCCCCCCCTTGACTACCGTTCCCTTTAGTCCCTGACAACTACCGAGCGACTTCAAACACTCTTACTGCATCCCACATTGGGGCTGGCGAACGCATGGCCTCGTTAACTGATAGGGGGTGGGGGTGCAGAGAGAAAGTGGAAGATCTGACTCATGTCATACGGTCATTCGCATTACTTTAGAGAGTCTTACAGCCGCCACAGAGCAGCGACTGCCCTCTGAGGAGCCCACATCCCAATCTGAGCTCTGAAGCTCATCTGCTTCCGATTCCCAGGACTGTCCGCTCCTGCTTTGCTTCACTGCAAAAGTGTGTCTTAACAAGCATTTTAGTCTTGCCATAAGACTTACTATCTTTTTTTTGTCTCAAGCAGAAAATATTGGCTTTTTTTAAGTTACTGTTTGCAGTGAAATGTTCTTACCCCATTGGCAAATCTTGAAATAAGTCAAGCTGTCTTAACTCAGTGGCAATATTTTGTCTTATTCAGCGAAAAGAAATAAGATTGTATGTCTCAAGATAAGGCTGAAGTGCTTGTTGAGACTTGTTGATGAATTTTTTTGGTTTGCGGTGTGAAGTTGTCTTTGTTCTGAAGCTCAGGGTTGTTGTCATAGACCTGTCACCCCGTGGTGTCCCAGGGGAGAAGGGTTTCCCTGCTTCAGTCTCTCGTGAGCCGTTACGCGCGTTTACAAGCGCCCCAAGTCCCAAAGTCATACTGAGAGAGTCTCAAGAGCCAACCAATCACTGCTCTGTGCTGCATGCTTTAACTCATGCACAATATTTCCAATCTCTGTTCTGATCTTAGTCAGGAGGCAGTCTGAACTTGTGTTCTCTATAGTTTCAATTTCATTTGCAGGGTCCGGCTTCACAAGACAAAGCAGTTGCTTTGAGAGAAGCAGCCACTTAGCCAATCCCAGAGATTTGCAAGTCTTGCAATTTTCCTATTGGCTTGCAAGTAAAGTATTACTTACTCAGAAATGGTCAAGCATAACTCAGAACTCATTTCACTTTTCTTTTCTTTTTTTTCCCTTTTTTACTGGAGGGTGCGTGGCGTTAGAAAGTTGAAATGAACCTCAGACAGGTTGGCTGGTGTGGAGAAGGCAGACCCGGGTGTCAATATTCATGAGATGATTTAAAGCCCCTCAACCCCCACCTCACCTATAAACTCCAGTCATTACCCCGCTTCATCTAAAGCCTTGACACACACCTCAACTCCTCTAGATCTCTGTTTTCATTTCTTCTTACTCAGTCACACACCATATGTGTTTTTACACAGTTCCTCAGATACCACTCCAGTGTCCGGTTTTTTTTTTTTAACAGAATGCGGATACTCCCCCCCCCACCCCCCACACCTCCATCCCCCCTCACTTAAATAAAAAACAAAACAAAGGAAGAGAGAGAAAGAAAGAAAGGGAGAGGGGCAGAGAGAGAGAGAGGGAGAAAGTGATCTTACCGTGTGGCCAGGCTGGCGTCTGGGCGATGAAGAGGAGGGTGAGGAGGAGGATTGGGAGAGAGAGCGTCTCCCTGCTGAGCTCCACCAGCTGGCGTCCCGCAGACAGCATGCTGTAGGGCCGAGGACTGTTTACTTTCTGAGCTCAGCTGGTTTGACATCACTCTCTCTCTTTCTTTCTTTCCTCTCTCTCTGCCCCCTGCTCTCTCTCTCTCCCTCTCTCTCTCCTGTGCTGTCCCTCTGCCCTGCTTTCTCTCTCTCTCCTGTGCTCTCCTGCTCTCTCTCTCTCTCTCTCTCTCTCCTGTGCTCTCTCTCATGCTGTCTCTCTCCCCTGCTCTCTCTCTCTCTACTGTGCTCTCTCTCTCTCTCTCTCTTTCCTGTGCTCTCTCGCTCTCTCTCTCTCTCGGCTTCATGTTTCAGTCAGGATAGGGCTTCCCAAAACACCGCTCCAGCGCTCAGGAGTGACGTCACCACTGCTGAATGAAACCAGCCTCCAGCAGGAGGAACTCTCATTAACCCATTCTCCTCTCACACAAGCCCAGACAGACAGAGAGAGAGAGAGAGTGACAGACAGATAGACTGACAGAGTGATAGAGAGAGACCGGGTGACATAGAGACAGAGTGATTGAGAAAGAGGGACAGAGTGACAGACAGGGTGACAGGGTGACAGGGTGACAGGGTGACAGGGTGACAGAGAGACAGAGAGACAGAGAGACAGAAAGCTATTTGACATATTCTCCTCTCACATGGGCCCTGACCGACAGACATAGACAATGCTGTTTAATCCAATCCAAGACAGGCAGGCATTTAAGCTGACAGCATTCACCCACACCGTTTCTACAGAGTATTATTGTCTCTTATCACCCAACAAATGATGCTTGATACACATGCAGCTCTGAAAGTCTCAAAGTTTGCTTTTCACAGACACAAAAGGGCCATTGATAAGCATGGTAAACACGCTCCTTGTCTGGGGAGAATGCAAGGGCACCGATTCCCAATCAGGAATGTGTGAATGTGTGAGTGGGATTCCTCTATGGTTAGTCTCGGGTAGGTAAATATGCATAATGCCATGGCCATCGTTGTCTATTGACGCAGACTCAAATCCGACCTTTTCAAACTCTACCTTTGTCCTCCCTCCTGATTTCCCCTGCCCCTCCTTTCTGATATCCCTATCCTTGTCTAACCCCCCCCCCCCCCAAAAAAATTTATGATACGACTATGTTTAGAACAGCATTTCATGTGTATTTTGCTAGTTCTGGATGTGATGCTTTGACTTATGGTAGAACCTATGCACTTGTAAGTCGCTTTGGATTAAAAGCGTCTGCCAAATGACAAAAAATGTAAAAAATGTAAATGTAAAATCATTGTACTCTTTCTTCTGCTGCGACATCACGGATCTTCGCTACACGCTACATGTCATTTGGCTGACACTTTTATCCAAAGTTGATTTTTAGACTAAGCAGGAGGCAATCCTCCCCCTGGAGCAATGCAGGGTTAAGGGCCTTGCTCAAGGGCCCAACGGCTGTGCAGATCTTATTGTGGCTACACTGGGGATTGAACCACCGACCTTGTGGGTCTCAATCATATACCTTAACCAGTACGCTACAGGCCGCCTGTAGGCAGAAATGCCAGTTTCACAGTCCAAGAAGCATGAAGATAGTGCACAGGCCTTGACTGCCTTTCCTAAAGGTAATTTACTGAACAATTAGTGCCATTGATTGGCCAGGCCGTCTTCACCCCTGACTCCCAGGTAAAGGGTGGGTGGGAAAACCAGCCGTTCTCAGCCCTTTCTGATCCCTGCTCTGCCTGGTCCTGCTTTTTCAAAAGCTCCTGTAGATTTCTTCTGCATGTTTCAGCTGTGGTAATGCATCACTGGGCGTTGTTGTTGTTTCTTTAAACCGGGTTTATTTTGGTTAGGCTGCTTGGGAACCCCATTGTCTGAAACCTCAGAGATCCACGATCCAACAATCATATCTCAAGTTTCAAATAGTTCAATAAAACAAATATCTATATATTTATATATATATATATATAAAAAACTACTATGAAATATCATCGCTCCTCTCCAAAAAGCAGCTGGACTGGAATCAAAAAGAAGCGGAGAGCGGCAGAAAGGGGAACCCCTGGGCGGTGTTTCCGAAAGTGGGGCACCCCACCCCTCCACCCCCAAACCCCTGTTATCGTTCACGGTCCCCATGCCGTTTGATCCGACGCTGCGGGGCTCATGATGAACAGCGATGAGATCTGGGCGGGTCGGGCTGCGATTGGACCCCCGCACGCCCCCATGTTGTGCAACCCGATCCGGCCGTAAGGGAAGGGAACCGAAGCAGTGGGGTTCCTGGGAGGGGTGTCAGCCGGCTCCCCCGCCGTCCGGGGGTTTCACCCCCCAGTGAGGCTCTCCGCAGGCACCATCACGAGAAGCCTGCGGAGGAGTTGTGAGGGATTGTGTGGAGGCTGTGGAAGTCTGCCTTGCTGACTCTGCGCAAAAAGCAGCTTGTGTTGATAAACAGGGGACTGACTGTTCCACGGTTTTACGGTTGGAAGTCAACATCGCTCACGGTCAGAAGCGCTTGTGGGTAACGATAACACGTTCAGTCTTCAAAGTCACTGCCGCGTTATTAAGTACACAAAGTCTATCACACGCTGGAGGGGGAGGGAGGTGGTGGTGTGTGTCAGTGGATCTCAGAATTTGCAGGGCTTTGTTTATGCTGACCCAGAATCCACCCCGTAATGTTGTGCGCTACACAGTGGACGCTGGATCTGTTTCTGGGCGCAGGAGATACCAGAGGGAAATGTGGGAGGAGATCTCAGGGATGTGACACATAACTTTGAGGACAGTAACCTTGGTAAATGGCCGCTGTTGTTGTGTTTTTCCAGAGGGGGGGCTTTGTGTACTAGTAACGGCATAGTGATTAGCACAGTGTGGGAAGTGAGTTTAGCCGTCGCTGGCTATTGTTTCTCAGACCGTACGAGTGGGGGAAAAAATAAGCATTCTGCTAATTTAACAACAGGACATAAGACAGGAATCCTCCAGCACTGAAAAGAAAAAGAAAAAAACAAAAACCAAACGGGCGGCGAGGATCTCATACCATGTGGTGCAAATAAACATAAAAAATAATGAACATAAAAAATAATGAAAAAAAATTATATTGCCATGAATAGCCATGAAGGTATTATGCAGAACGTGGCCCTGGGGCGGACATTAGTGTGATATGAATCAATTGAATGAGACCGCACACACGCCCACACGGGGTGAAAGGTGCTGACGGTTCTAGGAGCCCCACAGCTCTGGAGGCGGGCCCACAGCTGGAGAGAGAGAGCCCACAGAAACTCCAGTGGGATGCGGGTCCCAGAGGGATGTTCTTTTTAACGGGCCCGGAATTCCTAGCTATGCCCCTGCGCGCACGCACACACACACACACGCACGCGCACACGCACACACGCACACGCACACGCACGCACACGCACGCACGCACACACACACACACACACACACACGCGCACACACACACGCGCACACACACACGCGCACACACACACACACACACGCACACACACACGTGTATGTATGAAACTGCAGTGGGGTCCTGTGACCCAGTGCTTGTGTAGAAGGGGGGGGGGGGTTTCGGGGTGAGATGTGAACTCGGGTCGGGCCGTGAGCCTCAGGTGACGGGTCGTTACAGGAGGCAGACACCACAGCCGTCTGCGACACGCACGTCTGTCTCATCAGGCACGGGCCTGCCTCCTCTCACTGTCAGGCCCCGGGGCCGGGGGGAGGGGAGAGAGGAGAGGTGCGGGGGCGGGGGGGGTTAGAGCAGTGTAGTCGGGGGGCTGGGGTCAGTGGTTAGGGGAGTGTGATGTTGGGGGTTGTGGTGGTTAGGGGTGTGTGATGTTGTGGAGGTTAGGGGAGTGTGATGTTGGGGGTTGTGGAGTTTAGGGGAGTGTGATGTTGGGGGTTGTGGAGGTTAGGGGTGTGTGATGTTGGGGGTTGTGGAGTTTAGGGGAGTGTGATGTTGGGGGTTGTGGAGTTTAGGGGAGTGTGATGTTGGGGGTTGTGGAGTTTAGGGGAGTGTGATGTTGGGGGTTGTGGAGTTTATGGGAGTGTGATGTTGGGGGTTGTGGAGGTTAGGGGAGTGTGATGTTGGGGGTTGTGGAGTTTAGGGGAGTGTGATGTTGGGGGTTGTGGAGGTTAGGGGAGTGTGATGTTTGGTGTGGGGGTTAGGGGAGTGTGATGTTGTGGAGGTTAGGGGAGTGTGATGTTGGGTGTTGGGGTTAGGGGAGTGTGATGTTGGGGGTTGTGGTGGTTAGGGGAGTGTAATGTGTGGGTACTTTCATATTATTGCACACCTCCCATTGTTTTTGTTTAGTTTTTCTTCTTCTTAACTCCCACTTTCACTCCCATATTCCTAATGGACTTGCATTGGGGCAGAGCGGCCAAAGTGTTCCCATCTGTGTCCTCTGACTCAGCTCTGAGTACGAGTTTGGCCACATCTTTCATAAGCGGGGTGGGGGGGTTCGTTTCCCTGGGGCGGGTGGGCGAGTGCCCCCTCTTCTCCCGCCTGAGGAAGAGATTGGTATTGATTCACAGTTTGAAATGGGATTGAGAGGATGGCACCTCATTGTCTAGCACAGCGCAGGGAAATCCATCCCATCATCGTTTCCCTGGTTTCCGACCCCTTGGTCCGAGTTCAGACTCTCGTTGCCCTGGTTACCTGCAGCAGCTGTAGTCCAGGTGTGGCGTGCTTATCAACACGTGGCGAGGCTGTGCTCGCGTCACGCTTGCCAAAAACTGCCACTGCGCTTGCCAAAAGCTGCACCTCAGCAATCGGCAAAAACTGCGCTGTTCCTTTTTCATGCAAAACTCCTGACTTTAGCAGATCCTTACCAGAATTTTGCTCCAGTCACCTAGATTTGCTCATTGGCACGGCTCTTCAGCCGGGCGGTGGTACTAATGAGCGAAAACAGCTGCCGGAGTTCATGGGTCGACGAAGCACACAATTACTTTCTGACATTTGACCTTTCCGCCTCCGGAGTCTTTCCCATGAGGGGTAAATTTATCCCAGAAATGTCATCAAGCTCAGACCTACAGCTTAGTCTGCCTCAAACATAAGGTGTCATCTGTTTGAATACTCAAATCTGGATTCTAGAAAGGAAAATAAAGCCTTTGAGAATTTCGGCCTGGGGCTGTCAAACATTTTAGAAACCTGCAATTAGATGGTACTTTCCTGCTAATAAACATTTAAAGGACAAATTCAGCAAAAGATGTACTTCTACCATCTTCAGATGTTCACAGAGTTGAGTCCCTGTAATTCCATATTTGACAAGATGGGGCGTCTCAGATGTAGGCTAATGATGATGTAGTTTGGATGAACTCCACTGAGGTTCACATTGAAAAGTATAAGTTAGTTTGGCATTCATGCTCTTAACTATTTGTCATAAACTATAAAGTTGAAATTATTCCTCCATCTGTGGGGGGTACCTGTCCTTTGTCAGTCCAGCAATTTGGCCTGTCAGTTAGGAAGTCAGAGCTGGGC
>NC_083774.1:4831749-4851749 GCF_963514075.1 Conger conger | reverse complement strand
ACACACACACAAACAACACACACTCACAGACACACACACACAAACACACAAACACACAGACAGACACTCACAGACACATACACACACACACACACAAACACTCACAGACACAAATATGCACACACACAGACACTCACACACACACATACAGATGCATACACACAACAAAGGAGTCCTCCAACTCTATTGGCACAAATAAATAATAATAATGTTCCATTTGGGGCTCTGAACAAAAGATAAACACAGTAAAATGCACAGTAAAAACACAGTAAAAACAGTAAAAACACAGTAAAATGCACAGTAAAAACACAGTAAAAACAGTAAAAACACAGTACAATGCACTGTAAAAACACGGTAAAATGCACAGTTAAAACACAGTAAAAACAGTAAAAACACAGTAAAATGCACTGTAAAAACACAGTAAAATGCACAGTAAAAACACAGTAAAATGCACAGTAAAATCACAGTAAAATGCACTGTAAAAACAGAGTAAAATGCACAGTAAAAACACAGTAAAATGCACAGTAAAATCACAGTAAAATGCACAGTAAAAATGGTAAAATGCTGAGTAAAAACATAGTAAACACAGTTAAATGCAAAGTAAAATACACAGTAAAAATACAGTAAAAACAGTAAAATGCACAGTAAAAACGCAGTAAAATGCACAGTAAAACAGTAAAAATGGTAAAATGCTGAGTAAAAACATAGTAAACACAGTTAAATGCTGAGTAAAACCACAGTAAAACCACAGTAAAATACACAGTAAAAATACAATAAAAACAGTAAAATACACAGTAAAAACATAGTCAAAACTGTAAAACACAGTAAAAACACATAACAACGCACAGTCAAAACTGTAAAACACAGTAAAAACACATAACAACGCACAGTAAAAACTCAGTAAAATGCACAGTTAAAACAGGAAAAACACAGTAAAATGCACAGTAAAACCACAGTAAAATGCACAGTAAAACACTGTAAAAACAGTAAAATGCACAGTAAAAACACAGTAATGGGCGGCCTGTAGCCTAGTGGTTAAGGTAAATGACTGGGACAGGCAAGGTTGGTGGTTCAAGTCCCAGTTTAGCCACAGTAAGATCCGCACAGCTGTTGGGCCCTTGAGCAAGGCCCTTAACCCTGCATTGCTCTAGGGGAGGATTATCTCCTGCTTAGTCTAATCAACTGTACGTCACTCTGGATAAGAGCATCTGCCAAATGCCATTAATGTAATGTAATGTAGTAAAAACACAGTAAAATGCACAGTGTTAATTCAACTCTTATCGGAGTACGTATGAGTCCATGTATTCTCTGGAAGAGTTATTTAACAGTGAACATTTCACTGCCTGCCATTCAGCTTTTATATGCGATCAAAGCAGGCCAGGAGTTCCGCACACACAAACCTGAGAGGAGCGTAAGGAGAGGGTGGATTTTTGAAATTATTATTTTAACCGTTCATTCCATTATTTATTTCTTCTGTTTTCGTTTTAGAACAAAGCAGAGACAACAGGGGAGGTATCTGGATCATCTCACACAGCTGCAGGGAGCAGGCTGTTCTCAGTGTTAATCATGTCCTGCCGCTAAAGAAAAACACACACATAAATGAAAAAACGCTGCTACATTATTCTTTTAATATATGTAAATGAATCTTGTTTATTCATGCAGGAGGGAATATGTGTTGTCAAGGTGATGGTACTGACTTCCTGCAAGTTTCCAGTGACATTTCTAAAAATCGAAAAATGTATCATCAAATTCAATTGGCCCCATTTAAAATAATAACAACTGTTGGTATTCTAACTGACATGTTGCTTTCATTAAGTCATTCACCCTTGGACTCGTGCGCAAGACAAGCTATACTGTCGAAAGCTGACACATTGTGTGAAATCACTGAGATACAGTATAAGAACTGGAGGCAGTTTCTACTCCTCGGTTGCATGGGTTCCTCTGGGAGCTGCTCGATGGCCTGAGAAGCCAGTTCATACAGGCGGCCATGTTTGACTATTGGCCTTTTGGCTCCAGAGCAACTCCACTGGGTACCTAAATGTGAAGGGATGAGTGGGAATTTTTTTAATCTGTTATCTTCTGTGGGGCTCAGCAAAGAAAACGTCTCCCTGAAGAGTAATTAGTTTGGCGTGAAGAAATTTTTGAATTCATTGTACTGTCCAAATGGAATTTGCTTTTTGACACCAGAGGCTTACTTAGCTGCAATGCCTCCGGTAGCCACTGGAGTTTGCGAACTTCAGGGGAAATGTCAATCCCTAGTCCCCCGTGCGAAAGCCTTACTCTGCTGCCCTCTAGTGGTGAATGAGTGACCTGCACGGTTAACTGCACTGTAGGAAATTATGAAATCCCTTCTACTGATTTCAAGCACGAATGAGCCAACACAAATGAAACTCACTTCCCTGTGTGAATAAATGACTATCCAACCAAATTATTTCCTTATTTCATCTCCCGATCTCGCAAATGCGAAAGAAATTGCCGCAACACATGTTGTTCATCATTACTTAATGACCCAAGTAGGATAATATTTGCCGTTTTCTGTTCTGCTCTGGCAGTGTGCTGATGTGCGCACTGTTGGCCTGCTCACGGACACACACACACACACGGGGACGTGACATTAAGGACGTTACCCGAGTTCAACCGAATGTCCGATACTGATTTAATAACGCACACACACAGATACACGTGTGCCACGCGTGCTCTTGGGAATTGGCTGAGCTTCCGTTATCGTCTTGGCGTTTTCCACGAAAAGGCGAATTAATATTCATCTGAGAACGACTAATGGTCGTTCTGGTGAATTACTTCGGCTGCAACTCGCCTGCCTGTATTGTTGAACAGCCACCACCAGGTGGAGCTAAATCCACAAATAAAAACAAATGACAGTTTTCTGTTTTTTTTTGTTTTTTTCAAGGCAATATTCCGTTGCATTCACAGACTTGGCTACACTGTCCCCTTTTTTCAGGGACAGGATATGATGTATTGATTTCTTGATAACGGGTTATGCTGATAGCTAACAGCAAAGCAGAAATTTGATTTCGTGAGAGAGGCCTTCGCTCAAAATGGGAAGCCTGTTCACCCTCAGCGCAGACACAAGCCGATAACCTGGATGGACTTCATTGACTCTGTCGTTTCTTCATTCCTCAGGCCAGGGATGAAGAGACAGAGCTGATCTGGGAACAGCTGACAGGCGAACCCCAGCGGTGGAACACCCGGCTTACTGATCTGGGAACAGTAAGTTAAAACAGGCCCTGTTTCACAGGAGAAGTGAGGTGGGGGGAGGGGGGGGGGGAGGTGTGATATATATGGCGCCTCCTTTTCGATTCACAGATCCGAGCACAGATGTCATTCTGGGCCCTGATTGGCTGGCCTCCCGCATTCTCCTCTATGCCTCCTGTTGCAGTTTCCCAAACAGCCAAATAATTCAATTCCTCTTCCCTTTTTTCTGTCCTAATGGTGGCAATTATTCTTGCTTAATGTGTAATGTATACTCTGACAACCACTCCCCACCCCCTCCCTGCCACGCGGGGGGGTGCGGTCCCCACGGGACGTGGTCTGTTAGCGAGCATCAGCATTCGGGCACGGAGTAAACAAAGTAAAACCTACGCCTGCATGCAGTGCCTCACCCGTGAAGATTGCGCTCAATATTAAACAGGGACGCTGTAAAATATAATGGGGTTGTACCATCTCCTTAACCGTAATGGGACAGCCAGGATGTTCTTTTTGTTTTATAGATGCAGCCTGAATGCAAATATATCATAAAACCTGTTTAAACGTAATGGTCTATTGAGGTAATCCTATCAGATACAGTACAGGCAATTCCCCTTGTTCATTTAAACATTCAGTGGAAAATCTATTTTAAATGTTTTGGCAGGCTGTTAGCACACCTTCTGTGAGCACATGCTGCCCCCGGCAGGAGAGAGCGTGACCCCGTAATCCTCTGCGCCATGTCTGTTCACGCTGCCCTGACCTCTGATTTAGAGGCTAACCCTGACCTCCGACCCCTGACCTCTGCCCTCAAACCGCTCTGTTGGCTTTTCCCTGTCTATGCTGCTGTCAACAGCCACGTCCCGGCAACAGTGCCCCTAACCCCCCTTTCCCAAACACTGGCCCTTGAAGCCGTGGGGTTTTTGGAGGTTCCAGGAGCCGTTCCGCCCCATCGGGTGGGGGTCCCCCGCCCCCCGCCCCTTACGCAGGACGGGCCTGGAGAATACGGGGATGTGGTCACGCTGTGAGTCCGTCAGACCCTACAACACACAGAGCAGTGGGCACAGCATGGGGGGCGAGATTAAGGGCCACAGCACGCCTGGGGGGGGGGGGGGGGGGTGCAGCTGGGCAGATGTCTCTCCTGACCTCATTATCATGCACCCCCTCCTCATTTTAAGATTCCCACACCGCCTCACCTCCTCTCCTCCTCATTATGAGGCCCACACACCTCCTCACCTCCTCTCCTCCTCATTATGAGGCCCACACACCTCCTCTCCTCCTCATTATGGGGACCCCACACACCTCCTCTCCTCCTCTCCTCCTCATTATGAGACCCCACACACCTCCTCTCCTCCTCTCCTGACCTCATTATGGGGACCCCACACACCTCCTCTCCTCCTCTCCTCCTCATTATGAGACCCCACACACCTCCTCTCCTCCTCACCTCCTCTCCTGACCTCATTATGAGACCCCACACACCTCCTCTCCTGACCTCATTATGGGGACCCCAACACGTTATCTCCTCTTCAGCTGCTGCTGCCTGTGACAGGCTTCCTGGCTCTAGGAGAAAATAAAACAGAATTCCTGGCTAATGTAAATTCCTCTCATTCTTTCTCTTCCTCTCGCTCTTTCTCTTTTTTCCCTCCCTCTCTCTGTCTCCACCCTCCTCTCGTCAGAAAGCCCTGTTGGTGATGATGATAAGGTGCAAACTTTCACAACCCCAGGCTGCTTTTTCTTTGGTTTTTGTTTTTTTTATTGCCTCGGTCATCGAACGCCACCGTTGAACTGAACCCTCCGAGTCCGGTTCAGAGGAATCCCAGGGTGCAATTCACCGAGACAAAGGGGTCAGATTGGATTCGGGCTTTCCTGATACTTGCCGTTCAGTTAAGCTCCCTCTCGGCCAAATGAAAGGGCGGGCACACAAAGAGCATGCAGCGAGAGGGAAAATTCAATTCCCTGCTTAAGTTGTTTAATAGGAGTTTTAAAATGGCCGCCAGGCAAGCCTAAGCCGAATCTCACCCTAATGAAGTGCGGAGACGGTGCGTGTTCTCCCACATCTGGGAAACGAGCCCTGCCTGTGTCAGGATGCTCTGGTCCGCGTTCAAACGGTTCTTTCAGCGTCGCGGAATTTCCTCGCGTTAACGCCAGCGAGAGAGAAAAGGAAGAAGAAGAAGAAAGGGATGAGTTTAGAAAAAAATGAGTGGAGTCAGTTTTTTTTTCCTTTTTTTTTTTTTCTTTTTTTTTTTTCCCCCCCGACCTCTTTCTACCCACATCTCTGAGAGAGCAATTACTGCGTGTGAGTGAGGGAAGGGCCCACTCAGAGGCCGAGGAGCATTAATCATTTCTGAAAGTACGCCTCGTCTTATCTGCGAGGACCAAGGGCCTCCGAAAATTGGCAAAGAGCGAGCTAATAAAATCACATGAAATATTAAAAATCACTCCGTTTTTTTTTTTTTTTCGTGGGGGTGAGAATCCCAGGGCGCTTCTCCCGCTGCCCTCTTCAGATCCGACGTTTCCGTCATCCCGGGACGGCTGTCCTCCTCCGAGATATTTTAAGACTCTGCGTCACCCGGAGGTACGAGCTGTGGGCACGTGGTTTCATATGGAGCGCGTGGCTTTTCCGTCGCAGGCTCATATTAAGCCTGATTAAGTCTGGAGTCTCACAATGGAAAATTCCGTCCTAACACAGACTAACCCGTGTGGAAACAAGTGCACAAAATCCTCCGAGAGCGTACGCTTCATTGCAAATACGTGGCCCCCTTTTTCATGCTTCAGATTTTCCCTCCTGGGGCGACACTTTCCCACTCCTGGGAGTTCCTCCACGTCCATGCCCCATCTTTGCACCTGTGTCCGCACCGTTCGCTGCTCTGAACCAGAGCATCCGCTAAATGGAAATAAAGTGATGTCACGTAATGATGTCATCTCGTTCATGTTCTTTTTCACAAACCCATGAGCCTCCCAATGATGTCTCGAATGAAATGTCAGTTGTCATGATGTCATGCTACTTCGGTGGCTGTTTGTTGGACTAACGTGAGCGTTTGGTCCTCATGCTTCCATTCCGTGTGGCATTCTGCCTGGTTTTGTTACTGTAGGGAGTACAAACATTAAGCAGTAAGATCTGTGAGAAATCTACTTGCCCAAAATGAATGTGCACTTGTCTGGGGTTAGCAAAGTTCACCTGTGACATGAAGTGAGTAAAATAACACAAAGCCTCTGAAATAACATTTAGCGTATTATTTATTTTCTTATTATTTAGGCAAAGATAATGTAGCCTCAAATATGTTAACCACAATCTACAATAAGCTGCTGGCAATAGAAAATGGCTCCGTTTTGTGATGTTATGCTAATAAACGTATAATTATGAATAGCTTCTGGCATTGATTATTTCATTGCTTGATTGTTATGCAGGAAATATATGGAGACAAGTTGGAAATAATTTCTGATTTAAGAGCAAGTGTGTGTGTGTGTCTGAGTGTGTGTGTGTCTGTGTCTGTGTGTGTCTGTGAGTGTGTGTGTCTGTGAGTGTGTGTGTGTGAGTGTGTGTGTGAGTGTGAGTGTGTGTGAGTGTCTGTGTGTGTCTGTATTCCTCTCCCATTCCAGCTCTCACACTGCCTCCCTCTCCATTCTAACCTTCATGTGCACAAATTTAAAATGGCAGCTAAGCAATCGAAAGCCCCATGCCGTTATACATAATTGAGCTGAGACAAGGAATATTAGAGTATAGCTGCTCTCATGCACTCACTCAGACACTCTCACACGCACACACACACACACTTTCACACACTCACTCTCACACACACACTCTCACACACACTCTCACACACACTCTCACACACACACTCACACACACACTCTCACACACACACTCACGCACTCTCACACACACACTCTCACACACACACTCTCACACACACACTCACGCACACACACACACACAGTCACTCTCTCACACACACACACACACACACACACTCACACACTCTCACACACTCACACTCACTCTCACACACACTCTCACACACACGCTCTCACACACACACTCACCCACACAGTCACTCACTCTCTCACACACACTCACTCACACACACACACACACACACAGTCACTCTCTCACACACTCACTCTCATACACACACTCACACTCACACACACACTCACACTCACACACACACACACTCACACTCACACACACACACACACACACACACACACACACACACACACACACACACGCGGGCGTAGTGCTCCAGAGTGAGTAATCGGCAGCTGAAGTGAAATGATAGTAGCTTTCAGCGCTAATGGCGGCTCCACGTCCATTATTCAGCGCTGGGGAGTGTAAGTGGGGCTGAATGATGTTTTCTCAATGCGCTAACCTTTAGGAGGTGACAGACAGGGGAGGCGCGGTGCCAGGCGTTTTGGGCCGGTCGCTCTCCTGCCGGGAGGGGGGGGGGAGGGGGGGGAATGGGGGCTTTCCGCGTTTCACAGCTGCGCTCCGGCCAGACCGGGTTTCGGGTTTGGAGACGTCAGCGCGGGCACTCTGAGGGCTCAGACAGGGGCTCGGGGTGTGACCCCCACGTTGTGCCCCCCCACCAGCCCTGCGGAGGGGGTCAGGCCCGGGCGGGGCCGGTCCGGGGTGCTGAAATTCGGGAGACGTGAAGGAGCGTGGAATGTGGCTGGATGGGCGGTGGAATCCCAGCCCCTGCGCAGACGGCACGGGGGGGAATAGGATCCGCTCAGCGTCTGTGTGCGCGGCGGGCAGGCAAGCCTCAGCAGGGCCAGCCCTGCGTTATTCACCCGCTCCGCAGACGCCGTAATCCACGGATTATCTTTAGAATATTTTAATACGCCCCTCTACTACGTCTCTGCTTTCCCCCAACCTGCGGCCCGGAGCAGACGGTGCGGCGGTGTGGCCCGATCCGTATTCTGTGGGAAATAAATACGTTCAGTAATTCCCGCGTGGTTCAACCGATACGGATGTGAATGCCCGCGAACTTAAGATGACAGTCTGAACTTAACGTCCGATGTTCCGTAGCGCGGAACCAAAAGCAACAAAGAGCGTCACTGTCCAAACACTTACAGGCTGCCGTGTACACACAGTCACGCTCATTAATCTCCCATCCTGTTCGAGCTGGGCGGTGTTATCACGCGCTGCTGTTTCTCTGCGCTATCAGGCCGGCGTGGACGCTGAGAAATGAAATCCCTGCGATAGGACTGAGACCAGGGTGCTCCGAGTCGCTGATGTCCAGTCTTATCTGGAAAGGGCTGGTGCGGCTGCAGGCTTTTTCCCTCACTGGGGACTTTCTCTACCTCCTGTACTTGCCTGATGATTTTGGGGGCCCCTGGCCTGGTGTTCGCCCCTCTGTGACTCTGTAAAGCGTCTTTGTGCAGTGCTGTAAAAAAAAAAGAAAAAAAAGCGCTATTCAAATAAAATCTAATTGAATTGAACTGAGGTTTTTTGTCTTAGCCCGGCACTACGCCGCCTGAGTCAGTTGAATAATAACTAATCCTGGTGTTCAGCCGAGACGTCGAGGAGTCGATGCCGGGTAGCGCTGGGCTGCCCCCAGCGGCCCCTTTTCAGACGCGGTCGGACGGGCCTGCTCTGAGTGATCCATGGGCGCCTCGAAGCCACCCTGCCTCTGTCGCCCTAATTAAGTATGCAGTCTGGGGCTCTGTTCCTGGCTGCCACACCACCGCTAAAATGACCCAATTAATGTGATTAAGAACTTTAATTCAGCGTTGGCTGACTAGGGAAACGAGGCCTGAATTTTAAAACTTTTTTTTTTTTTTTTTTCTTGGTATAGAGTAATGTATGAGAGCAACGATGTTATCTAAAAAAGGACTGGTGTTGGTGTCGGTTTGGGTATTAGCCCAGCACTAGGACACCTTGGTCAACTCATTAACTAATTATTATTGGACACCCTTGGTCAGGGATGGGCAACTCCAGTCCTGGAGGGCTGGTGTGTAAGTCTTTTGCTGCAACCAGTTATCCTGTCTCAATCAGCTAATGCACCATCACCGATTCACTCGTAAATTAGACCACAGTAAAATGTTACAAGACAAGAACATTTATCAGCTACTGTTTATATCATGGAATATGGCTAAAAATGACAGATAGTGTAAATGATTGGGCTAATTAAATCATTAAGAGCAGAAGTTGGTCTGAAATTGAGAAACAGATACGGCCTGCTTATCCCTGCCCTTGAATAAGATTGGGACCCTCCCTGTATCAGATTGGACCCTCCCTGTATAAGACTGGACCCTCCCTGTATAAAATTTGACCCCCCTGTATAAGATTCAACCACCTACCTATGTAAGATTGGACCCCCCTGTATAAGATTGGAGCCCCCTGCATAAGATTGGACCCCCCTGTATAAGACTGGACCCCCCTGTATAAGACTGGACCCTCCCTGTATCAGATTGGACCCTCCCTGTATAAGTTTGGACCCTCCCTATATAAGACTGGACCCCCCCTGTATAAGATTGGACCCCTCCTCTCCCTCTCTTTCATTGCCTTGTGTAAGTGACGGCTAATTAAGGTGGTGATTAAAGCTGCCATTTGCACAGGTGATTGTACAAACTGAAAGGAACTCGGGTTTGGATGAAGTGCATTCCCTTCGTGGCGGTGAGCTTGTGAGCTGCGGGAGGGAGGGTAATGCTGGATAATCTTGTTAAATGACTGATCTAAACTGATTGTTATTTATTTGCTTATCGGATGGGGGACAGAGCGCTACGGGATGCTTGTCCCAGAATTAGCAAGCACGCTAGATTTGATCTTGGCTCTGGGCAGAACTAAATACTAAAAATCACTACAGGCTGGCAGCAGTAAGTGATTAAAACACATAACCGTGTTCCCATTGTAAGTTTAACAAAATTAAAAAATGCAACATTATCAGATATTCACTGAAAACTTGGGATTTGAGTTCCCTTGGTGTGAAATATTTTAGCCAATACTGGATATTTCAATTTTGATATTTAAGTATTTTTTTGATTGCCCCTCTTAGAATTCTCAATAGTTCATTACATAAAATCTATAGTAGAATAATTACCTTCAATTTAAAAGGAATGACAGAACTGTTTAAAATGCCATTACAAAATCAATATTCTGCATGTGGGAAGTAATGTAATGTTTAACGCTGCTAAAAAGTGTTATTGTTTGTATTTCTCGCTTGCTACATTCTAAAGCGTGCTTTATACGTAGCGCAGTCGCCCGGATTTCGTATTTTCTATGCGTGTGCAACCTTTTATATTATCTTGTCCCGTTCGTGCTGCGCGCTCCCGCTGTTGCTCTTTTAAGAAGCGCAGCCGGTGGGACCCACCGCTTCCCACGGTACGCCCACCAGCACGCCGCTCCAGTCACGTGTTCCAGCGCCTGGCGTCTCCGAGCCGAAGCAACTGTGGTCCCAAAGTAACGAGCGAGCAGAGAGATGGAGACGCAGTCAGCCAGCGGGAGCACAATTCTCCGGCGGAACTGAAAAGACGGGCGAAACTAAAGAATTAGTCCAAGAGCTGCATCGGAGCTTCCAGCAGGAGGAAAATGACAGCGATTTTCCGAATAAAAACATGTGGATTCCCGAAGACCGTCTTATTTGGGATAATGATCGCAAAGAGCGGCGCTGCATGCGGCAACAGAGGCGGGTCTTTAAAGGGGGACATTGAAACGTTTTAATCTACAGTTCGACGTTGTTAAAACCGACGGGTGCTGGAGCTTTGCGCGAATATTCGTAACCGAAACAAAGGGGAGGCGAACTGTCACCGGCGATCATGAAGGTGGTGCTGGCTAACTTACTTGCGCTGCTCTTCATGGGCACTTGCGCCTGTGTTTTCTACGTCTTAACCAGGCTGGAAAGCAGGTTGGAGAGACACAGGCTTGGGTTTCGCGCACCGGGGGGTGCGTCCGCTCACCCGGGTCGCCTGGATCTCCCCCCTAAAACTTTCCGGGCGCTACTCGCTGTGCCCGTCGCACAAAAACTGCTGTTCGGGACCGTTGTTGATGTTCACAACCTCAGCGGCCAGGGCGAGCGGTTCGACACGTTCAGAGATAGCAAAGCCTCACGACTGAGCGTAAACAATAGAGATGATCCGCTCAAGTTAAGCGATTTGGTTGAGGATGGGATTTTTTGGAGCGAACAGCTGGAGGCTCGCTCGCCGAAGGGCTTCACGGAGGAACACACCCGGAATTGGAGAGCGAGAACCAGGGGTCATCCCATTGTGTCCCTGGAACCGGGCTGTGGCAGGATCTCCAACCGACTGGCCACTTTCTCCGACGGAACCAAAGCCTGCGTGCGGTACGGAATAAACGCGGACCAGGTGCAAGGCGAAACGCTGACATATTACTTGGCCGCCTTGCTTTGTATTCCCAACCTGCCGCCGCTTGCGCTCTCCCAGCTGAATCTGGAGAGCGAACAATGGGCTGCGGTGAAGGGGAGCATGGCCAGCTTGCAGTGGACCGGCAAAGCGATCGTGTCGCTCACCCAGTGGGTCGCTAACTTAACCGGAGTGGTCACCCCGGCGCCACTCCGACAGGAGGGCAGGGGGCTGCACCCTTTGAGGGAAGAGCTGGAGAACCAGACGCTGGAGGAACTGCTGGAGCTGGTGCAGTGGTCCGACCTCATCCTGCTCGACTACCTGACGGCTAACTTCGACAGGCTCGTCAGCAACCTCTTCAGCCTGCAGTGGGACTCGCGGGTGATGGAGAGGGACACCAGCAACCTGCACAGAACGCCGCGCGGCGACCTGGTTTTCATCGACAACGAGGCCGGGCTGGTGCACGGCTACCGGGTGCTGGATATGTGGGAGAAGTACCACAGCGCCCTTTTGGGCTCGGTGTGCGTGTTTAGGAGAAGGACGGCGCAGCGAGTGATCGAGCTACACCGGCTCAGGGACGCAAGGACGCGACTGCTGCGGCTGTACCGGGACAACGAGCCGCTGGCTCCCGAATTGGGCTTTCTCTCGGACGAGCACGCCGGGATCTTGCAAAACAGAATAGACCGACTATACAAACACATTTTACACTGCAAAGGGAAGTACAGCCAGTTATAAACCACGCAAGACAAAGGGGGGTGGGGATAAGACAATAACACCTGGGTGTTTACTGTTCATCCGTTTCTGAAAGTAATATGTTGTCTGTTAGACACACCTGTAGTAAATTATCGCGCTTCGTGCGAACTGTTAGATCTGCTGAAAGAACTCAATGATCTACCTCCTGTGGGAAAAAAAAAAAAAATGAAAGGCTTGTCCACATGTTTAAAGACGAATTACATTTAACTGCTATGTTTTAAAGTAAAACAAACGCCGTGCTTCGCGTCTAATTGAGCCTTAAACGATACTTATTGCAAGCGTCTGTCACTTTCCATGTCATCTTTTTGTGATAAATTATTAAGGGGGTTATACGGCTCTTTGTCCTTTCTCCGCGCTGTCAGCGACGCGGCAGCTCGCGACAATAAGTTTGATTGTAGTACGCCAGAAGAAAGCGGCTCTTGAATTTACAAGTAGGGAACAGCAGCCTTTCTGTATGGTATAGGTGGGCGTTGGATGCATTCTTTCCTCGTTGCCTTCGGGGAAACGAGAAGGGGAGTTTAACGGAGACAAAGAAGCCTTAATCTGAAGGTTAGTGGGGAGACCGTTGAGAATGTGGTGGCGGATTAGATAATGGTGTATTTGGTGGACATGAACATGTGGCAATCCTAATGCACAGTTTTTAATGTGAACATTTCCCATTTTAAAATTACAACCAAACAAAGCGGTACAATAATCATTTCACATTGAATGTTATAATTGTGTTTCCAGCCTTAATATAATTTGTAGGAAGTGGTTATTTATCTAGTGAAATTATGTAAACATACACTCTCTCTCTTTCGCGCTCTCTCTCTCTCTCTCACGCCTCCCTACGTTGTGACATTCCAGTGCTTTTATGTCCACGCTTTTGTTAATAATGTTTCTCATGCGAGTTTTCGCTTGTGTCCAGTCATGTGGCTCCTGAGTTCCCCCTGTAACCCCAGAGCGCGCTGGCGACACGGCGGGGGTCGGGCGGCAGCGCTGCGGCTTATAGAGGTCACAGCCAGGAGCCTTTCCTTCAAACGCGGCGGCCGAGTCGCCGGGCTGAGAGACCGCGGGGGCGCTCTCCGCTCGCTTCAGCGGCGGGACGGCGGGACCCCGCTTAGCTCCGGCGTCCGAGCCCAACCCGCCCGCCCGCCCCGCGCTCAGCGCGTTAAATAAAACTGTCAGGACGTCCGGGGGCATAATGGGACGTAGCCCTGGGTGTTTTCGGCCGGAAACGAGGCTTCACCGAGAAGAAAGAGTGTGGCGAGACGGGGTGAATGGGCAGCCTTCAGCCGCGCAAGAAACAGAAGCCGAATTTGTGAGAGAGGGGGGGGGATTTAATTTATAGCCGTGCCGGGCCGGCTCTGCCATTGTTCAGACGGGGAGGGCGGCTGCCTCTTTCTCCCACCGCTCTCGGGCTTGTCCGGGGCTGCGGCGGCTCGTCACGGGCAACCGCTCGGTCGCTCCGGAGCCCCCCAGTGCCCCCCCCCCCTCCAGTGCCGCTCCAAAGGGCACACTCTCTTTGTTCAGAGCTGAGGAGCACCTATTCTCCCCCCTCCCCTCCCCCCCCCCCCCCCACCCAATGGCAGCTTCTTTGTGGGGGCATGTTTAACCTCAAACACCGTCGAGCGATTTCCCGGGCCTCTTTTGTGGAAGGTGTCGGGTGTGTTGACAGAGGGAACGAGTGCGTCAGGTTCACATCTAAGGGTCTCGGGCAATGCGATATAGGTGTGCCGTGCGGGCGATGTCAGTTCTTTCAGGCAGAGCCGGGGGGTTCCTGACATTACCCGGCGTAATTCATTCAGCGGGGGCACCTTTCCGCGGTGATTTAGACCCCGAGGTGTGATGTGTTCGCACGCTGCTGGAGTTTCACAGTCGGGCCGTTCGGATGGATGGATGGATGAAGGGGAGGGAGGGAGGGAGGGAGGGAAGGAGGGAGGGAGTCGATCGATAGAAGCACTGCAGTGTGATAGGGAAAGCAGGTCGTTTTCTGGAGGGGAGTGATGGAGTGTGGGTTCTGGGGCGGGGAGTTGTGTCTGCTCACCCCGAACGCACGATCCAGATCACAGCCGAATCGCAGCCGTCCTGGGACCACCGCCATCCAGTCTTCAGTCACCAGCTGTCCCCCTGCCTCCCAAAACCTGTCTGCATCTGCTGGTGCTTTAATGGAAGCCCAGAACACTCTTTATTTCTAAATACATACTTTTTTTCTCTTTCTCCTCCTTAATTAGCCCGGGGTGTGCCTTGCTCTTCATTTTTATTGGGGCTGATGCGGGTCTGAGACCGAGGCTCAGTTACTCCGGGGGCCCGATATCAAAGGCAGCCTGTCGGTTCTGACTTCCCCTGCTTCTGAGCTTGGCTCTGAGCAGATCCGGCGAGGTCGACCCCCGAGATCGGGGAGGATTCGGGGGGTGACCCTCCGCCCCCCCCGGGCCATAAAACTGGCAGAACCTCCCCTCTGTCCGGGCCTTGTTACCAGGGCATCTCATCGCTCTGAGCCCAGAGAGGAATTCATTGAAGCCATCTGGAAGGGAAGTGCAAGACACTGGCTTATGGTGCACGCTGCCCCCCCCCCCCCCCCCCTCCCTCATAGGGTGTGCAAACGGGTGCGGTTTTAAGAGGGTGACCCCCCACCCCACCACCCCCCCGGCCCTGGCACACAGCACACATGAGTTTCCAGTTAGTCCAGCCAGCTGCGTCTCTGACAGGGCCACATTGCTAACATCCCACAGGAAGTGCCGTTCGTTTCTGCACGCATTCTTACACTGACCCCTCCCTCCCTCCCTCCCCCCCTCTCTCTCAAAGCCCATGCCGCCTGCATTGACCTCTGACCCCCTCACACTGCCTGTCAGTCGGGACGCACGATATGAGGAAAATATGCGATAACGTTGTTGGAATTTCGCGATGACGGGATGACTTTACGGGATGATATTGAAGTGTGCGCAGTTCTCATGTCTTCCTGCTTTAGGCAAACTGCTGACATCGACCCCAGACGATGAATAGCCCATGCTCGCTGAATACATTTTTTAAAATATATTATTTCCAACATATTTTTATTGAACAAATACAAATTGCGCATGATGAACAGCCAAACAATTGAACAGAATGTTAATTTAACTTAATACTATTCACCGCAGTTTTAAGCAGTCTTTTGCCATGTGTTTATCTCACATATTCATATCGTGATGATGATAAATATACAATATATCGTGCAGCCCAACATCTCAGTCACTGCTTCACTTGCATTTCCTCATTTCCTCTTCCTGTTCTGGGGTGACATGGCTCAGGCAGTAAAGAGCAGTCCTCTGGCAGTCGGAGGGTTGCCGGTTCGATCCTCCGCCCGGGCTGTGTCGAAGTGTCCCTGAGCAACACCTAACCCCCAAATGCTCCTGACGAGCTGGTCGGCGCCTTGCATGGCAGCCAATCACCGTTGGTGTGTGAGTGTGTGTCTGAATTGGTGAATGAGAAGCATCAATTGTACAGCGCTTTGGATAAAGGCGCTATATAAATGCCAACCATTTACCATTCTGTCTATGGGGGGGTCAGGAGCAGTGGATGGGATCGCCTCATTAAACGCGTCGTCTTGAGTTGAGTTCTGACCTATATCGTCTTATTATCGTTCCACAAATTAAAATGTTTTGTTTCTGGAGAAGCAGAGTGGGGTTTGCTTCACGTCAGCCGTGAAAAATAACGCCGCATTGTTAGCGAATGCTGACTCCTGCAAATTAACCTCAAAACTGGAGAATAATGAGCCTGATGCGTTTAATCATTACACGCGAGTGAGGAATCACCGTGGCATAAAACAGCTAAACAACAGAAAGGGAAAAAAAACACACACACAGCTAAACAACAATGCCCTGCCTGTGCTGGGGGAGTCTGGGGAGATGTCACGGACGCTCCGAGGCTTAAGCGTTGCGTGTTTTTTTTCCAGGGAAAAGCGGACGGGCCGGTGCATTCCCCCAGGGACGGCGGGGAAGCGCTTCCGATGCGTGAGTGATCTCATTATCGCGCGCGCATTCCAGGGGAAAACGCAACTTTAGACACACTCTACTGGACGGGGGGAGCGGGTCGCCATGGCGTTACTGCGGGGTGGGGGCAGGGGGGGCGTGGTCGCCATGGTGTTACAGCAGGGCAGGGCGGGGAGGGGGCACACAGCCAGGCCCCTGGTTCTGTGCTTAATGCTCTGTGATTGGCCGGAGGTGGGGGCAGGTCGGGGGGTGGGGGGGTGTAAGCTGGTGGTACGTATCCTCCTCTCTCTGAGGAAAAGGACGTTTTTTCAGCACCACTGTCGGATAATGGCTCCCATTTTCTCTGCTTGATTGCTTTTAAGGTTTGTGTGTGAGTGAGGAGGGGGAGAGAGGGAGAGAGAGAGGGAGGGAGAGCGCTGAGTGTGTTTGATTGTGGCTCGTTCTCAATGAAAGGGGAGCTGCTTTTACACACATAACTGCTGTAAGTGAAATGCTTCACACCGCTGAAAGGTCAGCCGGGTCTGAAATGGGCTTCATTTCCATTCTCACATTTCAGAGATCTCTCTGAGATCTTTCCTGCCCCAGGGGCATTGTGGGATACGTGTCTCTGTTGCTCACGCGCTCGTCGTTATGTTCTTGGAGGTTATTTTGGATAAAATCATCCTCCATACAGTTTAAAACATTTTACTTCACAGTGTTCAAACTCTTATGTCCAATGTTCTCTTTGTACCGTGCACAGTACAGTTTTCATGAAAAGTTATTGTTCTGATATTGACTAAGCGAAAGTAAAACTTTAAGTGGGCACTTTATGTTACTTTTTTACAGATATTGTCTCCTGTGTTTTTATAAGCTGTAGCTATTGAAAGTTGTGAATAAAGATGTAAGTATTGTACATAATATTTGGAGGGAGCTGAAGTGTTACCTTTGAAGCCTTGCTGTTATGTAATCACCCTTCCTCCCAGCAATACAGTGCAACACAATGATTTAATAGGCTCTGTGTGCAACATAATGTCGCCTATTAAATTGCATTTTTTCCTCCTGGCACATTCATCTGAAAGAAAAATGTCACAACAGGAGTTGGACAAGTGAACAGCCACTCTGCTTTGAAATATGGGTCGAACATTGTACATTTTCGTTAAAGGTAAAGTAAATTATGACAGGATGGGATGGTATTTTTATGGTATTTTTTGAAGTTCCTTTGAAGCGGGGCAGGGTCACAATGTCTCTGTGCCCCCTCTGTAATCCGGCAGTTTGCAGTAATGGTGGAAAAGCAGAAAGTGAAATGATTCCTCCTCCCGTGTCCTGTGAAAACCTGACCCCCCCCCCCGACCCCCCCTCCCTGTGCACTGCGTTTACTTCAGGTCACTCACTGGTATTCCATTTCCTCTCCCCTGCTGCCCAGGCAGCAGAAAAACTCAGAAACATTTTATACCCCACCCACACACACACACACACACTCTCACACACACTCTCACACTCACACACACACACACACTCGCGCACACCCCCCCCCCCCACACACACACACGCGCGCACACACACATACACACACACACACACACGCACGCACACACACACACACACACACTCTCACACACACACACACACACACACAGACTCTCCCACACACACACACGCACGCACACACACACACACACTCTCACACACACACAGACTCTCCCACACACACACTCTCACACACACACACACACACACACACACACACACACACACACACACACAGACTCTCTCTCCCACACACACACACACACGCACACATACACACGCACACACGCACACGCACACACACGCGCGCACACACACACACACACACACACACAGACCTGGGCTGAGGCTCAGGTATTTGTACCGTAACCCACCCCCCTCCCTGGCGCAGGAGGAGCGAGAACGGGCCCATTTTCATCAGACCAGCCGTTGCAGACGCACAAATATAGTTAAAGATGCATTTATTCATATGCAATTCACATCATCTTTTTTCCTTTCTCACATCATTGTTTTTCCACCACCTCTGCAATCCCCCCCCCCCCCCCCAACACACACCTCCCACACAGGAAAATTGCAGGTTTTCCAGGCGTGCTGGTGGCATGCCGTATTAAAGAGTTTGATGGGTTTGTGGGCAGATCTGGGGTTTATGGAGAGAGAGAGAGAGAGAGAGAGAGAGGGAGAACAGCCCTAAGCTACCGTACACCAGATCCCCCCCCCCCCCTCATTTACATCATCTTTATCTCCCCGTCAGAATTCCTGTTTCAGCAGAAGCATTAGCATCCATTCTTTTTCCTCTCCTCTCCTTTCTCTGTTCCCTTCCGTGTAAAGTGAGACGCGAGATTGAAACGCAGCGCCGCTTTTGTTTACGGCAGACGCTACGGCGTAATTAGGGTGGCGGGGCGAATGCGATTGTGAGTTTTGAGTCTGGGCGACACGGGCGTTCGACCGCGCGCTGAAACGCCCGGGCTTCCGTGAAGGAGGCCCCTTCGAGCCCGGCCGCTCATTTGAATATCGCACTGCGCACCGTGCTGCTCCTTCCCCAAAAACGCACCCATAAGGAATAAATTATCAAAAGACAGAGAGCTTAAATGGGGAAACCACTCCGCTTGGTTCCGTTCCCCCATGTCTGTTTCCATAAGGTATGTTTCAGACTGATTTTTAAGCAGCATTTCCTCACAGGGAGAGCTGTTAGTGCGGAGAATAGCTTGCCAGTCATTTATAAGAAGCTAAGGCCCTCTGGGTATTAAAGAATAGGCTTGCCAAGGTCCTCTTAAGCAAAAAAAAAAAAAAAAAAAGACAAAAATCTTCTCCCCCATTTTGGAATATAGCCGCATTGGTGCAGAATGTGTCTCCTCAGTCGATGAAGAGTGGAGATGGATCTTCCTCCTTTTTCCCTGGGGCTCCTCCAACCTTTTCCCCTGCCCTGAAGTCATCCCCATGCCTTGACACACCCTGGAGCTACAGATGCATCACCCTGCCCCTCTAAATCTGCCCGCTATACCGCCCCTCATTTTGACTTCCTACATTTCCAGCAAGTTTACTACTTTGCACGGGAACCTGCTCAACCCATCTGAATGGCTGTAATCGACTTCATAGTACATCTGTTATTGCAATTCCACCTTTACTCCTCACAAACCAGCAGAGCTGGGTTTCTCCTGAGATCTGGGCCTTTTTAAAAAAAAAAATGTTTTCCTGCTACTGTTGTAGCTACTGCCCCACTGGGGAGTTATGTTACCCTTGGGATTCAGGCCTGGTGTTTGCCCTTCTGTTTCTCTGTGAAGCGTCTGCAAAAAGCACAAGACGAACAGGACCGAATAGAGAGAGGCGCACGCTCTCATCCGAAGCTGTCGGCTGCTCCTTTTCACGCCACAGCGCACGGGCCGAGCCTGCACAGACATGAGTCAGAGGAAGACCGTGTTTGTGTCGCTTCAGCGACCTGCAGGGGTCGCTAGACAGCGATGAGACTGTTCCCGGTCAACTGAACCCTCTCTAACACGGGGTGCCACCGGCGCCAGTTATATGTGACAGGGGGACCGGCCTTCTGGCTGCGGGCCCTGCCCTGATTTCTGTGAGACGGGCGCATTCTCCTGCTGCCGTTCCTTTGTGACATTGTGTTTCGCAGGGTCTGCGGGGCGCGGACCTGGAGACTGTCGCGTCTGCCAAAATCGCCTCGGTCCGCTTCCCTGAACGAGACGCGCCAGGCCGCTCTGTCACCGTGAGAAGGCAAGGATTCCTCATCGCTGTCTGGGGGGGGGGGGTGTCGTCTCCGCGGAAACCACCGTGCAA
>NC_083774.1:4819249-4826749 GCF_963514075.1 Conger conger | reverse complement strand
TTTCTCAGAGGCGGTGCGTAATGAGGCCTTCTGGCTCCACTGGCTGCTGTTCTGATTGATTACAAACAAAGACCCTTTTATCTTCTGCCGTTAACCCCCCCTCCCTGGCGCCCACCCCGTGTGTAAGAAGAGAACACACACATACACACACACACACACGCTCAGTGCACACAGCCCATATCTGGCCTGTATGGATTTGTGGCTCTGCCTACCCTAACCCCCCCAGGACTAATAAAACCGGAAGGTATAGGATGGTGCCGTCATCAACTTTCACATGGAAACCAGAGAAGGCCTCCGCCAATCAATGACTGCATTGGTCATAAGAAACTGAATAGCACTAATGCCGATAGGTGGGTACTCTAGGGCAAGCTTACCAGAATAACTGACCGAGAGAAATAGCCGGAAGGCGTCCTCCAACCGCAAGTGGTGTTGCCCTGTTTGCTCTCAGCAACGGACTCAGTGATTGGTGAGGCTTCTCACTGGTGTCTGTACGGAAGGTGAGGACAACGGCGACCTGTTTTTACGGTATTACTGCAGCGGGGCCCACACCCTGGAGTGCAGAGATGTATTACACATTCCCCAGCTTGAACTCCCCATCACCTCCCTGCTGCAGCTTATGGCTGCCTTGACTGATGTGACCTCAATGCAGAGACTCATCTCTCCCTCCCTCCATCATCTCCTCTTTCTCTCGCTCTCTCTCACTCCCTCCATCACCCTCTCTCGCTCTCTCTCCTTCTCTCTCACTCACTCCTCTATCACCCTCTCTCTCTCGCTCTCTCTCACTCCCTGCATCACCCTCTCTCCCTCTCTCTCGCTCTCTGTCCCTCTCTCACTCCCCATCACCCTCTCTCTTTCTCACTCCCTCCATCACCCTCTCTCTCTCCCTCTCTCCTCATCCAGTCTCTGCACGTTATAAGAGTGGTCCAGCCTTCTGCTCGTTCAGTGTGTGTGTGTGTGTGTGTGTGTGTGCGTGTGTGTGTGTGTGTTGTGTGCATTGCTGCAGGGAGCTCCATTCTTCTCCAGACTCTTAGGAGGCGTCAGGGCATGCGACCCTCCCGTGGGGCTCTGCGTTCGCCCCTCTCCTCCCCCCCTCTCCTCTCCTCCCCTCACCACGCCGCTGCCTGTTCTCCTCCCGCGCCTCCGCTGACCTGTCTCCTGTGTGCCCGCGATGCGGCGGGGGACAGGATGGAGAATAAAGCGGAGAGCCCCTGCTGTGTGTCAGCACTGTCGCTCCACAGTGTGAGGCCCGCCTGCCTCTGTCACAGGGCATCAGGTCTCTCTCTCTCTCTCTCTCCCTCTCTCCCTCTCTCTCTCTCTCTCTCTCTCTCTCTCTCTCGCTTTCTCTCTCTCTCCCTCTCTCTGTCTCACTCTCTCTCTCGCTTTCTTTCTCTCTCTCTCTCTCGCTTTCTTTCTCTCTCTCTCTCTCTCTCTCTCTCTCGCTTTCTCTCTCTCTCCCTCTCTCTGTCTCACTCTCTCTCTCTCGCTTTCTGCTTTCTTTCTCTCTCTCTCTCTCTCGCTTTCTTTCTCTCTCTCTCTCTCTCTCGCTTTCTTTCTCTCTCCCTCTCTCTGTCTCACTCTCTCAAATTCAAAATCACACATGCTTCATTTGTATTACCCCCCACTCTCCCTTCCTCCCTCTCCTTCCCTCTCTCCTCTCTCCCTCTCTCCTCTCTCTCCCTTCTTCTCTCCTCTCTCCTCTACCCCCACTCTCTCCTCTCTCCATCTCCCTCCCTCTCCTCTCCCTCCCTCCCCTCTCCCTCCCTCCCTCCCCCTCTCTCTCTCCCTCCCTCCCTCCCCTCTCTCTCTCCATCCCTCCCTCCCCCTCTCTCTCTCTCTCCCTCCCTCCCCCTCTCTCTCTCCATCCCTCCCTCCCTCTCTCCTCTCTCTCTCTCCCTCCATCCCTCCCTCCCCCTCTCTCTCTCTCCCTCCCTCCCTCCCCCTTTCTCTCTCCATCCATCCCTCCCTCCCTCTCTCTCTCTCTCTCTCCCTCCCTCCCTCCCTCCCTCCCTCCCCTCTCTCTCTCTCCCTCCCTCCCTCCCTCTCTCTCTCTCTCTCTCTCTCTCCCTCCCTCCCTCCCTCTCTCTCTCTCTCTCTCTCCCTCCCTCCCTCCCTCCCTCTCCTCTCCCTCCCTCCCTCTCCTCTCCCTCCCTCCCTCTCCTCTCCCTCTCTCTCTCTCTCTCTCTGCACTCATATGAGATCCTCTCTCCCATTAGAGACGGTGTACTCTCTCCCTCCACTCGGACCGTACCCCGGCTCCAGCTGACCCCCGGTGCTCCCCCATCCCTAACCTTGAAACGTGAAAAAAAAAAAGGAAAAAAAATCTCAGTTAATATTACATTCTCTCTCATATCAGTTCTCTTTTTTTTTTCCCAATCTTCTCCTCCGAGGCCATGAAAATTTTAGTGCTGGGGGAGAATTGAAAACATTTAGTTTTCAGAACTCCGATGTTTGCGTTTGGGCAGTTGAGGGCGAGGCGCGTGAGGCTCATATTGCATCTGGCCGGCATTGACGGAATGGGCCTGAATAATTCACTGCAGTCTGACGGCGGGGCCTGGCAAACACCGCGTTCCCTCTCACCGCCAGCCCCGGCCGGGCGGAGCGAGCTTCTTCCACAGAAAGTTTCTCCTCCCAGCGTCTCGTTCGCCGTCGGAACGGTGGAGAACGCGACGCGATCCCGGGGCGTGTTCTGTGTCGTTGCCATGGCGAACCCGTCCGTGCGCCGGGGGATGGGGGGTGGAGAAGGGCTGCTGTCCCGTTATTTGTTTCCGGGCGTGTAATCTGATAATCTGCTCTTGCCCTGAGTGCTGCGGCCTCATCCAGCGGCGCGGCGCAGATGGGGCCCGTGTCTCGCGCGCTCTCCGCTAAATCAATAAGCCGCTCCTGCTATCATTAAATCTCCATTTTTATTACGTTTTTTTTTCCATAACGTACTCTGTTCTGTGTCCCGGGTCTGTTTTGTTGCCGGGCAGTCCTTGGTGGGGGATGTTTGTCCCATCCCCCCCTCCCCCCTCTCCACTGCACCACCCCCTCCTCCCCATTGGCCAGCTGGGCAGTGGTTCAGGGCTTCACGGTAGAAATGGATGTCGACAGGAAGTTCTTTTTCGTTTTCCTGGTTAAATTGTAAAAATGGAGAGGAAGCTTTTTTCAGCTTCTTTCTTTGTCTCAAGGCTACTCTACTCTTTACTTCCTGTTCTCTCCCTCTTTCTCTCTCCCTCTCCATCTCCCTCTATCATTCTCCCTCTTTCTACCCGCTCTCTGTCTCTTTCGCTCTCTCCATCTCCCTCCCTCTCTCCATCTCTCCCTCCCTCTCTCCATCTCTCCCTCCATCCCTCCCTCTCTCTCTCCCTCTCCCTCTCTCTCTCCTCTCCCTCCCTCTCTCTCTCCCTCCCTCTCCCTCTCCCTCTCTCATCCCTCTCTCCTCCCTCTCTCTCTCCCTCCCTCTCTCTCCCTCAGACGTTTGGGCTGACTAGCACACAGCTCCAGCCTTTCCGCTCGCTCGCCCCTAGGTGAGTCTTCAAAGGGTGTTCTGTAATTTCTGTCTGCAGCCAAACTGATGACTACCTGCAAAACTGTGGTAGAACTCTCCCCCCCCTCCTCACACACACACACACACACACGTACATCACAGGATTTTTTCTAATAAAATCATTTCCCGTCCACGTGACTGACAGCAGCTGAAGTGCGCTCACACAAGACAAGCTGAAAGCTGAAAGTGGCCGGGGGCTTCATGGCCCCATGCCCAATTTCAGGCCCCATGCACCAGGAGCCAGATTTCAGGCCTGATGCACAAGGAGCCTGATTTGATCCCCCATGCCCAAGAAGCCCAATTTGAGGCCCCATGCACAATTCACTCAGGCCCCATGGCCAGTGAGTCCCATACATCTTGTGGGACTCACAGGAGCCAGGACGGCCCTAGATGGTGCCGAGCCAGGCTGTGTGGCCCTCTGCTCCCCCTGGGGGGCCCCTCTGAGAGGGGGGGTTCTCTGCGGGACCCTGGGACCCATTGTCAAGGAGAGCTGAGAGTGCTCTTTGTGTCCTCCAACCGTGACATTGTCATCTGCTGCACTTCCAGCTGTGTGTGTGTGTGTGTGAGAGAGAGAGAGAGAGAGTGAGTGAGTGAGTGAGTGAGTGAGTGAGTGAGTGAGTGAGTGAGTGAGTGAGTGAGTGAGTGAGTGAGTGAGTGAGTGAGTGAGTGAGTGAGTGAGTGAGTGAGTGAGTGAGTGAGTGAGTGAGTGAGTGAGTGAGTGAGTGAGTGAGTGAGTGAGTGAGTGAGTGAGTGAGTGAGTGAGTGAGTGAGTGAGTGAGTGAGTGAGTGAGTGAGTGAGTGAGTGAGTGAGTGAGTGAGTGAGTGAGTGAGTGAGTATATTTTGCAGCCTTGCCAATGTCCACAGACTAGTGGTAAGGGGTCTGCAACTGGCACAAATGCCAAGATATTGGACCTTAAAATTTTCATGATATATTAATTATGTCTTTGCTCTGACTTACAAACAATGTGCGTGTGCGTGTGCGTGTGCGTGTCCGTGTCCGTGTGTGTGTCCGCGTCCCTGTCCGTGTGCTCATCTCGCGTGTCACTGCCCTGATACCGTTTAATCTTCTTCCCTCCGTGTCGGCCTCGCCAGCGGATCAGACAGTAAGTATCTGACAGTTAATCCCCCCTCCACCCCCCCAGCCCCCCCACCCCCTCACGCTGGAGTCCTGTTTGGGAGCGCTGTCCCGGCAGAGACAGGTCTGGGCGCGCGCCCCGGTCTGGATGAATCAGTCACGAACCCCCGGCTCCGGCGCCTTCCGCCCCTCGCCCCCGGGGCCTGCGACGTGACGGGTCGCGCCTTTGTTTGGGTTATCATCGCCTCCTCTTCCCCCCGCCGGAGCCCCGCTGCCACGGATCCCTCGGATCTTCGCGCGTCTCGACACGCCCGCGTCTCGAGCGTGCGTATTCAAGTAAACACTAAGAATGTGTGTGGTGGGGGGAAAAAAAACTGCTCACGCTCAGTCACACTTTCCTCCACTGCTGCTTCTTTTCCACGTCTCACTCAGAGATGGAGTTGAGCCTAAGTGCACCCATCACTGCCCCCTCTGCTAGCTGGGCGAGTGGGTTACCACGGAGACCGGTGGTGTACGCTGCCCGATAAGGCCGGCGCGTTCGACAGGAAGTGTTGCAGGAAGCTGCTCCCGGCTCCAGGCGCTCTGTCTGTTTATTCTCTACCTCCAGATATCTCGCAGGGAAGAGCCTCAGATTCACTCCTGTATCTGTCTCAGTCTGCTGCCATGGAAACATAACTAAACCTGGTTCACAGGATAAGGAAAAAGGTCATGGCATCACACACACAAACACACATACACACACACCATATCTCTCTTTCTCACACACACACACACACACGTACACACCATATATCTCTTTCTCACGCAAACACACATACACACACACACACACCATCTCTCTCTTTCTCACACACACACACACATACACACACCATATCTCTCTTTCTCACGCAAACACACATACACACACACACACACATACACACACCATATCTCTCTTTCTCACACACACACACATACACACACACCCACCATCTCTCTCTTTCTCACACACACACACACATACACACACCATCTCTCTCTCTCTCACACACACACACACACACAGATACACACACCATCTCTCTCTCTCACACAGACACACACACCCGCACCATCTCTCACGCACACATAGGCACACCCAAACACTCTCTCACACACACACCATATCTCTCTTTCTCACACACACACACACACACACACACACACACAGGCACCATCTCTGTATCTCTCTCACATGCACACATACAGACACACACACACACTCACACATCACACGCACACGCACACACACACACACACACACACACACACACACACAAACAAATAAATATTCCCACTCCCGGAATGTTTTTTGAGATTAATAATGGGTATGACTGCTTCTGCATATTGTCCGTGCAGCCTGTGTTTCGTACTCTGGGTTATTAGGGCGATATTTGTTATACGCCCGCATTGATTTTTTGGTTTAATCTGATAAACGATGACAGGTTAAGATTTGCAATATTTCAGAGCCCTCTGGGTTTTCCCAGCATGCACTGGGCTGGAGAGCCAGCCATCTGGCTTCTGTTTATGATGTGTCCGTAGCGCAGCGGAGATCCGTTTCAAAGGGAAGAGAAATGAAAGGCTTCCGCAACGGAGCTACACCGAACGACATCAATCACCATCCGTGTAAATTATTTCACAACTCAAAAGCGCTTTTGGTGTTGATATTATCGATAATTGAGTTGTGCGGTGCTGTGTTTTTAAGGCTTGCGTATTTGGGTCGATGAGCATCATTGTGCAGGGAAAGACTTGCGTCAGAAAGCCTTGCTTCGCCTGTATGTACAGTCGTAAGTGGTCTATGGCGTGTGCGATGGAGGCTTGCTTCAGTGTCCTTCCTTCACTTCTGCAGAACAGTGAAAATAGACTCATGGCTCACAACCGCGGTCGGACCAGCCATCCGGCAGTTGGGGGAGAAGCCGAACAGACCCGTCCAACAACAGACCCGTCCAACTCAGCCGTATTTTCGGCTGAGATTGCAATCTCCCCTCCGCCCACCCCATAGTCCACGATCAAAATCACCACCACCAACACCCCCCCCCCACCACCAACACCACCAGCACCACCCTCTTACACAATTGCAATCTCATCTTTGTGTGCAGGGCTGTTTGGGGTTGAAGTTTCAACCTTGTTATTGTTATATTGCTTTATTGGCAGCTATCCATCAATCGCATTAAGCCAAGCCAATAACCTGGCGGATAGCATCACCGGGACCTCCCTTAGGTCAGCAGTCCTGCAAGTATATTTTATGAAACTTCTTCTCCACTACCGTGGCCCGAGAACGAGCAAAATTAACTTCTGGCATTTTTGAATGGCCAACCTCGGCTGGTGGGGGAGGGGAGGGGGTTGGTTCGGCTGCTGTCCAAATGCAGCCCAGTCGTCCAAAAGAGGAACAGCCCATCTGAAATCAGGCAGGATAGCGAGTTTGCTGGTCTGACCTTGGCCACACCCCCTGGTGTCCTCTGTCGTGAGGCTGGAGCAGAGTGGAGGAAAAAGTCTTTTAGTCTTGTAATGAAACAAAAAAAAAAAAAAAAAAAAAAATTAAGTGGAAAATATTAGTGTTACCATTTGCAAGAAAATTTAATGAAAATTTCTAACCACATTGGCAAATCTGGAAATGAGTCTTGAACCGTCTTACCCCATTGGCGATATTCTTGTCTTATTTAACAAAAAAAGTAATTGGAGTTAGTATATAAGTATATGCTAAATATGACTAATATACTTGTTAGTGCAGTGAAGAGGCAGGCCTCCCGTTCCCCTGGTTCTGCATGTGAGAGAGGTCCGTGCCCACTGCCTCCACGGCTCTCATAAGCTCCACCACAGGCATGTGTCATATCAGATGCACATGTTCCAGTGGCCTTTTCCAGAGCTGACTGATTC
>NC_083774.1:4791749-4816749 GCF_963514075.1 Conger conger | reverse complement strand
CCAAAGGCTGCTCTGGCCACAGCGCCGGTCGGACGTCAGGCTCGATGAGGATCAAACGCAGAGAGAAAGAGAGCGAGCGTGCCCCCTCCGATCAGGGGAACAAGGCCTCTGAGCCCCTCGGAGTGTCCCGGGGTGCTGCTGAGTGCTGGGACACGCCGTGTCTCTGGCGATGTCACCACACCGTGACGCTCCACAGTCACCCTGGGGTCTGTGGCACTGCCCCACAAACACCAGCGTCCGCACTGGGCCCTGCCACGCCCGCAATGCAGCCAGCAATCCAGTCTCACTATCCCATCCCTTTACAGACCAGCTGCCCAGCACTGTCCACTATCCCATCCCTTTACAGACCAGCTGCCCAGAAATCGCCAATACTCCATCCATTTACTGACCAGCTCCCCAGCAACATCCAATATTCCATCCATTTACTGACCAGCTGCCCAGCAACATCCAACACTCCATCCATTTACAGACCAGCTTCGAAGCACTGTCCAACACTCTATCCATTTACAGTCCAGCTGCCCAGAAATCTCCAATACTCCATCCATTTACTGACCAGCTGGCCATTAATGTCCAATACTCCATCCATTTACTGACCAGCTGCCCAGAAATCTCCTGTATCCCATCCATTTACTGACCAGCTTCCCGGCAACATCCAACACTCCATCCATTTACAGACCAGTAGCCCAGTAATGTCCAACACTTAACAATGCAGTGTGCATCCTCAGGTGTATAATGATGGTATTTGTACAATAATTTCAGCCTCTGTGCAATGCAAATGGTAGAGATGGACTGCATTTATATCATGCTTTTATCAAAAGCACTTTACAGTTAATGCCTCTCATTCCCCCATTCACACACACACACACACACACACACACACACACACACACACACACACACACACACCAACAGCGACTGGCTGCCATGCAAGGCATCAGCCAGCTTGTCGGGAGAAATTGGGAGTTAGGTGTCTTGCTGAGGGACACTTTGACACACCCTGGTGGGGGATTGAACCTACAACCCTCCGACTGCCAGTCAGCCACTCTTGCCTCCGGAGCTAATATCTCCACACACGCATGATTAACAGCACAGAAGAAGGTCCTATGATAACTGCGTCACGTTCACATCACGTGCAGATCATTCCTCCGCTACGCACAGCGAGTGTGTCTGCCGGTTGAACCGTTAACTCCCGTCTCCTTCTCGACAACAACGGCAGCAGCTGCGGGGAACGATACGTGCGCGATCATTTTAATGTAAAATATGATTCCCCGAGCGGGCGGGTACCGCGGTTTGACGATTCCATCTGGCGCCGCCGAAGGCGACAAAATGAGATTGCGTTAGCGACACCTCGGGGCCCGCCCGGTGGCGTTGTCCCTTTCCCCGTGCTGGAGAAATGGGTTAATGCATTAATGGAATCCCTAATGGAGGTCTGCGAGACCGGGGCACGAGGAGCGGGGAGTGACACACTCCTGTCTCTAAATAGGCTTATCTGTTTAGGACCGGAGCGATTACCGATGTTTTCATGTGTGGGACCCTACTGCCTTAGGTGGGACATTCACCGCCGTGAAGGCAATAGACATGATGCTGTGAGTGTTTGGTGTATGTGTGTGTTTTTATTTGTGTTTTGTGTGTGTGTGTGTGTGTGTGTGTGTGTGTGTTTTTATTTGTGTTTTGTGTGTGTGTGTGTGTGTGTGTGTGTGTGGTGTGTGTTTTTATCTGTGAGTTGTGTGTGAGTGACAGAGTCTTGTCTTCGGTTTTTGTCATAGCATCTTTCATATCCTACCTTGCTAGTTTAGGCGTGAATTACCGATGAATTACCATTACAAAGCTTTGGAATCACCTTTTTCTGATTTAACATTTTATTTTCTCTGTTTGTAATCAGTGTTTGTAATCATATGTATTTTTATACATTTCGGTTTCACCATGTAGTAATTACAGCACTTTTTATATGTAGTCCCCCAATTCAATTTTTGAGACAAATGAACACAATGTCAAATAAGAGTCATGTTTTGTATTTGGTTGCATATCCTTTGCATGCCATGACTTCCTGGCCTGATTTATGTAACCTATCAACATCATCAGAGTAACATTTGTTGGCTAAATGGCTTTAAGTCATCAAGGGTCCAATGTATCAAATGAGCCTCAAATCACTGTGCGGCTGTCAGATATGCAGTATATACTACAATAATTGTTTCTCCGAATATTTTTTCCATAGAGTTCAACAGGAAAATTTGACAGGAGAAACCTTATGATAAAAAGATACCTTGGACCCTTGATGACTTAAAACTGTTCAGTCAACAAATGTGTTCCGTACTGTATAAGCATAATATACAACTGCATCTAATACCACCCCCCAATTCCTATAGAGATCCATTCAAATGCAAAGAGTTTTAGTATCGCTTGTAGGACAACCTGAAAATAAGATATCCAGACTCTGGTGATGTTGATGGGTCACAGACATCAGGAAGTCATGGCATGCGAACAATATGCAAGCAAATACAAAACATTACTCTTTTATTTGACATTGTGTTCATTTGGCTCAAACATTGAAATGGGGGACTGCATATAAAAAGTGCTGTAATTGCTACGTGGCGAAACCACAGAGTATAAAAATACCCTTTAATAAAAGCTCTGAGTCTGCGCTTTGACCACGTCTGAATTCTTTGATTACAAACAGAGAAAATAAAATATTAAATCGGAAGGAGCAGAAGCAGACAAGGTGACCCGAAATTGTACGTATACTCGGAATATATATAGATTGTGAAATGTTTGCTTGGAGCTCTTGACCCAGGACTTGAGTGTTTTTTTAGAGAGAGATATGCTGCTCTTACGCCCCTCAGCTGCTCAGCTGATCCTCTGAAGTCCCACTCGTGCGTCCTGCATACGCAGGGCTGCTCAGGGACCAGCTTGTATGAGCGTTCTTTACATCAGGGGTGTCCAATCTTATCCAGAAAGGGCCGGTGTGTGTGTGCAGGTTGTTGTTTTAGCACAGGACTAAGACAGCTGATTCTACTCATCAAGGTCTTGATTAAAGACCAAGATTAGTTCATTAGTATAATCAGGCGTGTTACTGCTGGGTTAAAACAAAAACCTGCACCCACGCCGGCCCTTTTAGGGTAAGATTGGACACCTCTGCTTTACATCTTCATCCTCATTACCCCACCACTACCCCTCTTGGAGGACAACTGAACTACAGCAAAGTAGATATTCATTGAACCTCACGAGACCCTGGAGAACATTATTGTTGACATAATACAAGTGTCTTGAATGACAAAAGCGTGTTCAAAAATATTTTCTAAATGTAAATTTCATTTCATTTTAATTGAAAGTCTCACGTTAGGAGGAATACTCTATAACTCTATGTCCTCATTTGATGGAAACAGGGTCTCTGGAGTTTAATATATTCCAGCTGTAATACTGCTCTGTAGCTATAATACGGTTCTGTATATGTAATATTACAAAACATTTTTTTATTGAAATATATGGATCAAACAAACTCATATTGGCACTGATAAATGTGGAGTCGTGTTTCCCCTGTAGTCCCCCCCACCCGACACTGCCTACAGGAACATGATCCGGTGGAACAATTAGGGAGTTATTCAGCCGCTGAGCAGGAATGCAGGGGGGGGGGCAGTAGCCAGCCCCCTTCCCCCGCCACACACACACACACACACACACACACACACACACACACCTTACACACACACACACACACACACACACACACCTCACACACTCACACACTCACACACACACACACACCTTACACACACACACACACACCTCACACACACACACACACACACACACACCTTACACACACACACACACACCTCACACATACACTCACACACACACACACACACACACACCTCACACACTCACACACACACACCTCACACACACACACACACACACACACACACCTCACACACTCACACACTCACACACACACACACACCTCACACACACACACACACACACACCTTACACACACACACACACACACCTCACACACACACACACACACACCTTACACACACACACGCACACGCACACGCACACGCACACGCACACACACACACACACACACCTCTCAGCCTGACCTGTCCCGACCACGGTCCCTTTCATGTCCTGGCGTCAGCCGTCCGCCTCCTCATCCCGATCGTGCGGTTCACCGCGCGTTTCCCTGAGAAAAACACTGTTTGGGAAACGTGTATACGGTGGAGAATGGGCTCAGTTTAGGAAACTTAAGATTACAGGCGTGTCTGGTCTGTCATCCTCACCTTGTTTACGTTTCGATGGCCTGACAGATTCCTGTGTGCCCCGGCACTGGCCAAAGTGCGAGAAAGTACAGAAAACAACCCCCAAAAACCAGCAGAAAGTGTTTACAACCATGCGCAAACATGCACCCAAAACACATCTGTTTCTACTGCTGTCCCACACAAACATCTGGTAATTAGGCAAATCATGAGTGGGGGGAAAAAACTAACTTCAAATAACACAAATCAAACGCACCGCATCCATTTTTCTGTCTGACGAATATTCAGTACTTTGGGTTCTCCTCAGGTTGATAAATTATGTGCTGAGATATTGTTTTTTTTATCGAGAGCAAAAGTGCATTCATGACTTATTTGGTATGAATGCCAGCATGTTGTCAAAATACTGAAAAATGTTTACTTAGATTTCAAGATGTAATATTATCCATCATAATCCGCAGCCCACATGGACTGAGTGTGAGAACGGCTGTAGCAGGAGCATTCAAACCTATTGAACTGGGCTAACTCCCTGAATGTGGGTAGCCATGCGTTAGCACTGCTGCTATGCTAAACGGCAAGTTCCTCTGCAGTTCTGCACACTGGCCGCCTCCAGCCTGTTAATCCTGTTTGACTGTGTAAACTTCTTCTCTGTAGCTGTCGATCCTGTTTCTCTCTTGGTCTCTCTCTCTCTCTCTCTCTCTCTCTCTCTCTCTCTCTCTCTCTCTATCTGTGACACACACACACACACATACACGCAGACACACACACGCACACACTTTCACTTTCTACCCATGCTCATTTGTTGTTGCTCTCTGCAGAAGAAGCAGGAAGTCGGCGGAGTGAAAAAAAGAGAAACGGAGGTACGCAGCGCCTGCGAGTGAGTGCACGGAGGGGAGAGCTGAACCAGGAAGTGAGCGATCGCTAGGCAGGTCTGTAGCAGTGCAAACACAGAGCCCAGGCAACGGCGGCGGAGGGCTTCCCAGAGACTGCGTCTGTCGCCGGCCGTAGAGCGCTCCTCCCCCCCCCCCCGGTACCGCCAACCCTGCCGCCGCCGCGGAGAGACCCAGCCGCGCTGCAGCAGTCTGCACGGAGAGAGAGAGAGAGGGAGAGACCTGAGCGACCAGCGACCGCGACTGAGCACAACACAGGTAGGCCCCAGCCTGAGAGAGAGAGAGACACAGAGCGAGAGAGAGAGAGAGAGAGACTAGCTGAGACGCAGAGAGAAACAGGGAGAAAGAGAGAGGCACAGAGAGAGGGAGGAAGAGCGAGGGAGATTGAAAAGGAGAGGGGGAGTGTGAGAGGAGGCGGGTGGAGGGGGGAGGGAGTGGGAGAGGGAGGAAGAGCGGGAGAGGTAGAGAAGGATAGAGGGAGAGTGAGAGAGAGAGAGAGGGTGGTAGAGGGGGAGAAGGGGGAGAGAGAAACGGGAGCAAAGGGAAAGAGGGATTTGAGCCGTTAGGAGACCCTGCTGTTCCCTGAGATGCAGTCTCTGCTCTTGTTTTCTCTCTCCTGCTGTGTGAAGTGAAAGGAAGAGGGAGGGAGGGAGGGAAAAGAGAGAAAGAAAGACGGCACACAAAGTAGAAAAGGTCAGCGCCTGACGATGGACAGAGGGAGGAGTCAGAGTGGGGAGAGAGCGCGATGAAGTTCAGCGCTTGTGTGTGCGTGCGTGTGTGTGTGTGTGACTGACATGGTGTGTTTACAAGCCTGCGTTAGTGAGCTGTGTATAGTGACCTGTGACGTCTGCACAGCGGCATTCAAACCCTGTTAAGTAACTGTGGCAGTTAGTGACACAAAAGAGGCGATCGTGTTGCAGCAGAGAGAGGGGGGAGGGGGGGGGGGGGGCAGCGGCAGACATGGCCGACATAAACATAGAGATCAACAACTGAGAGACGGCAGGACTTTTTCTACATGAAATAAAAAGTACATACTTTGATAGAAATAGAGAGGCTTTTTGCTGCAAACACTGGGGAGGCGAGAGTGAAACCACAAAGGGCCTCTTTGGAGAAATGTAAAAAACTGAAAATAAGACAGATTACTCTTGCTTAGATGTGTAAAATGTTTTTAACTTCCCCGCAAAAAGAGTGCCTCAGGCATTATTATTTATTTTTTTATATGTGCGTTTTGCCCTTCTCGTGACCAGGCTTATAGCTGTGCTCATTCAAGGTGAACTCTGGGGTAGAAGCACTTTGTCGACGTGTGATTGGTTAGCCCCCCCGATTTTGACCCTCGTTCCCCCTGCGAATTGCAGCGCCTCTTGGAACTCCCTTCCCCCCGCGCCCGCCCTTGACGTTTGGGGATGGACAGGGTCGGGGACAGCCGACAGGACGGGGAGGAGCTCCCGCTGTGCGATGGGACATGTGACGCCTGTGAGCCGGACGAGCCCCAGCCCGCCGCCCAGGTGTGCCTCACCTGCGGCTTCGCCTTCTGCACCGTGCACGGGGAGAAGCACCAGCGCAGCACCCGGCACGCCCTGCAGCCCTACTGCCCCGACCCGCCCCCCGCGCAGGGCACCCAGCACGACCAGGGCGAGGCGGGAGGAGGAGGGGGAGGAGGAGGGGGCGGGGCGGAGGCGGAGGCGGAGCCACAGGACGAGGAGGACGGGCCCCCCGCGCAGGAGGGGGGGAAGGGCCGGGAGACGGTGACCGTGGAGAGGCTGCGCTGTAAGGAGCACGGCCAGGAGGGGTCGCTGTACTGCAAACACGACGAGAAGATCGTGTGCGTGGTGTGCGCCGTGCAGGGGGAGCACAGCACCCACGAGATCATCACCCTGCGAGAGGCCTACCTGTGGCAGAAGGTGAGAGACACTCAGGGGGGTGCACTGTGTGAAAGGCTGGACCACTGTGACACGTTATAGAGTGTGCATGGGTTATACTGTACCTGTGAGATATTAGAGAGTCTACATGGGGTATACTGTATCTGTGACAGGTTATAGAGTCTACATGGGGTCTACTGTATCTGTGACAGGTTATAGAGTCTACATGGAGTATACTATATCTGTGACAGGTTATAGAGTCTGCATGGGGTATACTGTATCTTTGATGGGTTATAGAGTCTACATGGGATCTACTGTATCTGTGACAGGTTATAGAGTCTACATGGGGTCTACTGTATCTGTGACAGGTTATAGAGTCTACATGGGGTCTACTGTATCTGTGACAGGTTATAGAGTCTACATGGGGTCTACTGTATCTGTGACAGGTTATAGAGTCTACATGGGGTCTACTGTATCTGTGACAGGTTATAGAGTCTACATGGGGTATACTGTACATATATAAGTAATAAGTCTGAGCAGCTGGTGTAGAAGGAGCTCCAGTTAGCTAAACAAAGAGCTTTCTGAAGTTATTTTCACAGTTATAATTTAATTGGTGGCCTCAGCACAGAAAATCTTCTGAAGTGTCACTAAATAGCATCGATTCTGTCTCCTCCTTTCAGCGCCTAAGGGTTCTGGGAGGCGAGGTGGCCAATTAGCCGAACACTTTCGTCAATTTTAGTCCTCCTTTGTGTATGTTTACCTGCGTTTCTGCGCACAGTCAGCTGGGCCGCGCGCTCCTGACTGCAGCTAGTTGCTCAGTCCTTTCACACGCGCGCGTTCATGTGAACAAATTGCCGAACGGCGGTGGGATTCTGACGATAATGGCGTCGGTGCTGTTGCGCGCGGGTTTCGTCGGAGAGGCACACTTCTGTCCAGGTGACTGCCGAGGAATGCGCAATGAAGTCGGCGGCCGCCTCTGTTTCAAACTTCTCCATCTCGCACGCGGAACACGTCCGACGCCAACCGCTTCAGACTTTTTAATGACCAGTCAATATTTGTCAGCCCGTTTTGTAAATGCTTTCACTGTAACAACTTTATAACTGTAATTGTCGTATTTATCATTTCATACTCGCCGATAATGCATCCGAGGAACACCAAATTGTCATAATAATTAGCAGCTTGAATAACGTGCTGCTTTAAAATTGATGAAAAACCTAATGGGTTCTCATATGATTTTTCTGTTACGTTTCCAGTTTGTTCAAAGTCATCACAAAATCCTTTGCCAAGTCCTTTAAACTTCTGCGAGCACGATAGAAAATACATTAAAGTAGCCCAATCTCTTTTTCAATACCTCCAGCTAGGAATTTTTATGTTCCGCGGGAGAGTGCAGTTGGTTGAATACAGACATTTCTCGAACAGGTTCAGATGAAATTAGGAAACGTCTACAAAAGCTGTCCCTCCACAGGCCGGGAGACAAGAAAAGGCCAAGACGCCTGCTCCTCTGGCCTTATCTCTTCAACCGTTTCACAGTGGTGCATGCTGGGTACAGCGTTAATAACGTTCATTATTATTAAGCTGTTAAATGTCCCCGCAGTCTTCTCTCCCTGGTTCCGCAGGACTCGGCTTTGTCTTGAGTGAATTCGGGTTTAGCTTCCCTCTCCGGTTAGGGAGATGAGTTATGGATCCATTTAACAGGCCCGGAAAGAGCCTAATGAATTGAAGGCTTTTCCGGGCCCAGGGTTCTGCAGATCGGATCTAAAGATCGCGGATTCTGCCCGTCCGCCCCCGCAGAGGGATGGCGGGCGCTGCTGAGAATATTTTACTCTCCGCGATAACATTATCAGAGCCGCTCGCCGTTTTAGAAGTCCAAACTTCTGACTGTGATCTGAGTGACTCGGCGGTTTTCAGCCCGTCCGTCCACTGCATGTACACCCGGACCAGCCAGCCGGTGATCGTTTATAGTTTAGGAATAATGATGTGGAATTGGAGCAGTATTACCATCCTGATGAATTACGATGCTGGTAATATCATCAGGGAGATGTCACTCTTATGGGCTCACAAGGTCAGGATGGTGACGCGAGTCGCTTCGCGAATCTTCGGGCCTTGCGGTTATCCGAGGTCGGCATGGTAACACCCTGGTTACAGGGCTTTCATCGGTGTTTTTGAAGTGATTAATGGTCCGTGCCTGAACACCCTGCCTGGGCGGTTATTCACTCTCAAACTCCATTAGTGAATGCCTTCTAAATTAGTCAACTGACTTCATTTCAAAACAAATTACCAGAATTCACTTTTATGCATCAAAGTTTACTAAACCAAAAACACAAAATTGCCACGATTCATCACGCTGATTAATTTTCTGTGAGAGAAAAAAAAAAAAAAAAGGAAAAAAAAAAAACTTTTAAATGGAAATTCGTACATAAAAGGACATTAAAAGCGAGCGCTGGAGATATTAATTACACTCGAGCTTGAATGAGCTGCTAATGATCAGTGTTATTCTATGTGTCTCTGGTGACATGCTGGGTAAAAACGCTCTTTACGTGGGATGGGTATCATTGTGCCTAATAGCGGTTCCTTCACTCTGATTTCCCCAATGTTTAGGGGATAAGAGCTGGCACTGGCAACCCAGATGCTGGTCACGTGACCTAGCGACCATGACAACGGTAACCCACTCAGGTGCACAGACATTCCTGGGTGCGTCCCAATACTCAAAAAACGTTTCCACCTTTCCTTCACTCGTCTCCTCCTCCTATTCAGAAGTATGGGGGAGAAGACGGGTGGAGGAAAGGAGGCTGCCTTGCTCGAGTATTGGGTTGCACCAACTGTATTGGGACAAATAAAACGACAGTTAAATCCCCCTTATTGTACACCTACGCATGTGGCCCTGGTCCCGGAGAGCCGCTTGGACCTGCTGGATTTCGACGTTAATTTTATTTACCAATTAAAGCAGGTGATTACACAGTTTCCACGCCTCGCCGCTTTCCCTGAGTCAGAACTTGGAGCTCATTTTCGATTTCGGGTGAGAGCAAAGCCCTGCAGACCCCCCGGCCTGCCCGGAGAGCTGGCTGGGCCTCCACACGGAGGTGTAGACAGAATAATTCTGGGTCCTGTGCAAATGCACTCTCCCTGAGCCCCACCTTCCCCTCTTTAATCCAGGCATTTTGAGGACCCCCCTCCCTCCCTGCCCCCCCCCCCCCCTCCCTGCCTGGGCCCTGGGAACTCAGTTCTACTACCCCCCCCCCCGCCCCACTGTAATGCCCCGCATGCAGAAGAAATGTGGAATTGACGTTCAGTGAAATCACTGATTAGCATTTACATCCCCATGCTAACTTATCTTAATGTGAGAAGCCAGAATGTGCAAACACAGGCAGAGGTTCAGCATCTACTGTAAACCTAGGCTGAGGGGCGATGACTGAGCGTCTGATCCAGGTGGGGGGGGGGGGGGCACATTGGGCTCATTGTCCAAGGCCCTGGTGGAAGGGGAAGGGGAAAGGGGGGGGGGGCGGGGTCAGTAGTCTGTGAAATTGTTCCAAATGTTCCTGAATGACACACACAGAGATGATTGTGTCCCAGGCCCAGGAATTTCACCCGGCAGTCCCCGTCTGATCTTGTTCCTGACCCCGATTCTGACCCCGTTTCTGACCCTGTTTCTGACCCCGTTTGTGATCCCGTTTCTGATCCCACTTCTGATCCCGCTTCTGACCCCGTTTCTGACCCTGGTCTGATCCCCTCTCCCCTCCGTCTCCCTCCAGAGTAAAGGAGGAGTCGACCTTCTCGGCTCCACCCAGGAGATGGCCGAGAGGATCAAGTCAAAGTGGACCAGCCCTGATGTAAGTGCACATTGCCCAGCATCGTTTCCTGCTGATTAAAGTACAATGTCATTCATTATTCGTATCGAATGATGTTTTTGACCCATAGTGGATCTTCGCCAGGTCATATAATTACAGGCGGCCTGTAGCGTAGTGGTTAAGGTAAATGACTGGGACACACAAGGTTGGTGGTTCTAATCCCGGTGTAGCCACAATAAGATCCGCACAGCCGTTGGGCCCTTGAGCAAGGCCCTTAACCCTGCATTGCTCCAGGGGAGGATTGTCTCCTGCTTAGTCTAATCAACTGTACGTCGCTCTGGATAAGAGCGTCTGCCAAATGCCAATAATGTAATGTAATAATTATAAATAATTATCTTGGGTTCTGGTGTGCAGGCTCCAGACTCTAGTTTCCTGCACCCTGGTCAATGTACAGTGTGTATCTCTACACCAGGGGTCTCCAACCCTGGTCCTGGAGGGCTACTGGGTCTGCTGGTTTTTCTTGTTACCCTGCACTTAACTGCTCTAATTGATTAATTAACTCACCTCACCTGGTTACCTGGGTCTCAAAGGGTGCTGATTTTAAGGTGAAAACAAAAACCAGCAGACCCAGTAGCCCTCCAGGACCAGGGTTGGAGACCCCTGCTCTACACTATTCTATCATTTCATGCTGCCCATCAATCTGCGCTCCCAAAAAAAAACAGCTATGCTGACTCTGATGATGTCAGTCTGAATGCTGATGCATTGGTATGCAGCCGTGAATAATTCATTCGGGTGGCATTGAGACAGTATTAATTCATCATAATAATTGTCATTTTGAATATGCTATATTTCAAGACTTATATTTTAACTTACATTTCACAAGGTTGTACAAAATGAATATTTAGTTTCCATGTGACGTCTGGTGGTTATTTTATTTGTTAGCATTGCGGAACAATGAAAAAACAACATTAAAAGTAAATTGCACTGGCAGGCTTTTAGCTTTTAAAATGTCAGCGTGGTTGTAAGTTTTAAATTTGATCTGGGTGAATGTTGTTACCTAACTTGTGATGCTCATGGGTTTCTTCAGATTTCAAAATGTCAGTGTGGTTGTAAGTCTTGAATTTGATGTGGGTGAGTGTGTTGACTTGGTATCTGAGAGGTTTGGGAGGCTCCTGGGTTTGTTCAGATGAAATCAAAACATCAGCCTGACAGGCAAACACTGCCTAATGCTCTGCTGCTTCTACAGAGAGGAGATCAGTCCACAGTGAGGGAGGGGTGCTATTTGTGTAGTGTTTCCCTTCACTACCTATCTATGTCTCCAGGAAGCTCTGTACTCTGGTTTAGTTTACAATTCCCAAAGGAAAACTGTCTGAGTGAGTGACTGAGTTACTGAGTGAGTGAGTGAGTGAGTGAGTGAGTGAGTGAGTGAGTGAGTGAGTGAGTGAGTGAGTGAGTGAGTGAGTGAGTGAGTGAGTGAGTGAATAACTGAGTGAGTGTGTGTGTGTGTGAGTGACTGAGTATGTGTGTGTGTGTGTGTGTGTGTGTGTGAGTGACTGAGTGACTGTGTGACGCATATGTGCTTGTGTGGGTGTGTGGATTGCATATGTGTTTTCTGTGCATTTGTTTATTAATTATTGTGTTTTATTGTGTGTTTGCGCATGTGTAGATTTACTGTGTATGTGTGTTTGAATGTATGTGTGTTATTGTGTGTTCATGTGCAGAGTTATTTATGTGTGTGTTCATGTAATATTTAATATTTAAAACACATTTTCACCCCTTGTTCACATGAACGTGGGATAGGCAGTTACTCCTGTGGCGGTTCCGCTGCACACAGGAAGCAGAGAGCACTGCTTCTGAAATACAAGCAGTGTTGTACATCCTGGAGTGAGGGAGTGTTTTACACCCTCCAGACCACAGGGCATCACTGAGGACCTAACGCCGATGGGGGAAGACACACGTCCCAATCACAGAGTGTACACCCACATCCATCTCAGTCAGGAGCTGGAAAACCAGTCTGATGAAGAACCAGTGTTAATGAATGACTTAATTACTCAGTTATTAACACAGCTGTGTTAATAAATTAATGTTATACGGGACCCTACTCAGTGTCTGGACTCTGCACTGTATGTGCCTGGTAGTTGCAAAGTAAGGAGAAATTCAATCTGTGGTAACCGTAGGAACTGTGCCCTGGTACATCGTACTCCTGGCTGGCAGAGTCCAGCCCGGACAGATGACTGATGACATCATTCCTAGTACTGCAGATTTGCTGGTCAACTGCCAAGCACAGGGGTCTTGTTTCAGAACAAAGGTGTCTCAAATTCTGCCTGTCCATAATAGCTCGCCCCAAAGCAGTGTGAGAGGTATTGGAGCCTGATTTGAGGGGCATTGAAGGGTGACACTACATACGCCAAGGAAATCTGTCCAATTGGCCGTTTTTCACCTCTTTATTTCTTCTCTTGCTCCTCGCTCCCCGAATCGGGAGAGGCAAGAAGAAGGGTCGAGAACACGAAGTGAAGATGTGTGAATCGAATAAACGTGAAGTAGGCAAATGGAATGTCCTTGCTCCTTCAAATGTCGGCTCGAAGCCACGCCATTTGTGGCACTTGCATGGGAGAGGTGGATCCACGTTTGTTATGTCACGCATTCCCAAAGATACTTACTCAAAGGATGCGCTCATGTTGTCTCGCTCAAGAAAAGTTTGTGAGCCTCCTGACTCGTAGCTTCTAGCCGTTAGAAGGACCGCTTAACGGGTCGGAACGTCCTTAAAGATGGCGGTCCTCGATCGATTTCCGGGTCAGGGGAAGACGGAGACGGGAGGTGAGACGTAGAGCGGTGTGTAAGCTCGTGGGGGGGAGCAGAGGTCGTTGGCAAGGACAGCCGCGCGTTTCCGCTTCGTTGGGCCTGATCGAAGCGTAGGTGCGTCGAGCAGACGGGCGTACGCTGGGCGGAAGAACAGCGGGGACGCAGACTGAAGCGTTCCTCAGGCGCGTGAGCGTGGTGAGACGCGCTGGCTGTAAGGAGCTGCAGGTGCGTTATGGCGGCTGTCTGCGGCTCTTTGTCACCGGTCCCCCGCGGCGATGGAGCGGGAGACTGACAGCCCGTCCCCCCCGACGCACCGCTGGGCTGCAGCACGCGCGGCAGGGCGATTAATTAAAGGCGCAGCGGCAGGGGCTGAATCTCATCAGCGGATCTATTTTCAGACGCCGCCGTTTTTCTCACCCTTTTCATCAGCGTGCAAAACTCCCGCCGCCCCTGCCTTCCGCTGGCCTGAGAACAGCTGCCGTCCTGTCTTCTGCTCAGCCGGTCGTCTTCCTCTGCCGAGCTGATCCGGAGAACGCTCCTGCCCCCTCTTCCTTTCCCATGTCTCCAGTCACTCTGCGTTTTAAGCGGCGTGTTTGAAACAGCAACCTGCACAAGAACAATGCACGTATGCAAACATTAGCTCACTCAGTAAGAGTGGCAGTCGGAGGGTTGCCGGTTCGATCCCCCCGCCCTGGGTGTGTGGAGGTGTCCCTGTGCAAGACGCCTAACCCCTGATTGCTCCCGACGAGCTGGTTGGTGCCTTGCATGTTGTGTGAGTGTGAGTGTGAGTGTGAGTGTGAGTGTGAGTGTGAGTGTGAGTGTGAGTGTGAGTGTGAGTGTGAGTGTCTGTGTGAGTGTGAGTGTGAGTGTCAGTGTCAGTGTCAGTGTCAGTGTGAGTGTCAGTGTCAGTGTCAGTGTCAGTGTCAGTGTGAGTGTGAGTGTGAGTGTGAGTGTGAGTGTGAGTGTGAGTGTCAGTGTCAGTGTCAGTGTCAGTGTCAGTGTGTGTATGAGAGGCATTGACTGTAGTTCAGAGCTGAGGATAAAAGTGCTATATAAATGCAGTCCTTTTATCTTTCAGAGGACCTCTCAAGTGGCACCTGGACGATGTTAAATAAAGGCATGTTTTTTTTGTTTTTTTCCCTGGTGTTTATCATTAACTTTTCATGGGCTGCCGTTCCCTTTGAGTGAGCTCTCGCTCCGTACCCTAGCCTATCCTAGCCTAGCCTAGCCTAGCCTAGCTCAGCAGGTCGGTCTCCGCAGTGCGCTGGTGCAAAGGGCCCGTTTAAAACGAGCGGCGCTGTGATTCTCCTCTGAGGGGCCGGCCGGTGTTGAAGGTTAATTTGATCGCGCTGTACGGGTGGTATCATCAGCGCCGTGCGCTCTCCCGCGGCGCGCGTAACCGGAAATATCACCCGCTGCCCCGCGGGCCTACCCGGACCTGCAGCCTCCGCCCCCGAGAGGTGTAATACCCGCTTTCTCTTACTAAACGGGAGGGAAAAACCCCGCTCTCCGTGCCGTGATATGTCAGGAGCTATTGTCTGGGAGTTCGCTCCTCCGCCCCCCCCTCGCCTGCTAAATGTCAGCGGTACCTGACACGGCTGGTTCATGGAGCGTGCGGGTCACGCTGGGAGAAATCCTAAGCGCGTGCAAAAAACCTCACGCTGTCACATGACCCTGGCGTTGGCTCCCCCGCCCTCCCTTCCGGCGAATCGCTCGGGAGTCAAAGGTCACGTGGTACAGCGCCTGCTCATTACGCCCGGGAAGTGTAATCAGGCCATTGGCCCCAGGTGCAAGGTTTTAAATCATGGCTCTGTGGGCTTGTGTTTGCGAGACGAATCCATGGGAGTCGAGATGGAGTACAGTATAAGACATCAGAGTACTGGGATACTGGGATTCTGTCGATGGTAATTGATAGCCAGGTTATCGTTATCAGCGTCATCACGCTAGTGGTGTAGCGTGGCCTGTTTGTTGGTTTGCCAGCCGCCGTCTTTGTGCCATTGTTTGAGAAAATGCAGGGTGCAGTTACAACGCTATTCACTGGAATTACTCGTTATAATATTTGCTTTCCGCAAACGGAAGCGAGTCTGATGAATACATCGCTCCAGGGACAGTGAACAATATCAGAAACAAAATCCAGCTTCCCAAAATACAATCACACCCACACACAAGCACCCACACTCACCCACATACACACACACACACACACACACACACACACACACATACCCGCATACACACAGACACACACACACCCGCATACACACACACACACACTCTCACCCGCATACACACACACACACACACACATACACACACATACCCGCATACACACGCACACACACACACACATACCCGCATACACACAGACACACACACACCCGCATACACACACACACACACACACACACTCTCACCCGCATACACACACACACACACACACACACATACACACACACACCCGCATACACACGCGCATGCATACACACCCACACACACACTCATGCACACACACAGACACATGCACACACATGCACAAATATGCATGCATACACGCACACACACACAAACACACCCACACTCACCCGCATACACACACACACACACACATACATACACACACACACCCGCATACACACGCACATGCATACACACCCACACACACACTCATGCACACACACAGACACACGCACACACATGCACAAATATGCATGCATACACACACACACACACACACAAACACACACACACACACACAGACACACGCACACACATGCACACACATGCATGCGTACCTGCACACATACACACACATGCATGCACACACACACACACACACATGTACACACACACACAGACACTCATTTATTTCTGCTCTATAAACTCTTTGGAAGCATCTGACACTTCAAATTCAATTCATTATTTAATTTTTCTTATTCTAGTTTTATCTCATTCCCATATGTGCCATTATCCAGAAGCAGAGACGCCGTGTCTTCCTCCACATCCATCCAGCCATGAGTCTGAGACGCGGAGGCCTGCTCTTGCCCCGATGGCCTACGGGCCTGAGCTCCCCGGCGCTCGCTCTGAGAAAGAGCGGCAGATGAGAACGTTCTTGTTATTTCTGCGGTTGGAGGTGTTTGATTGCGCTGAAGGAGACGTGTGTGTGTGTGTGTGTGTGTGTGTGTGTGTGTGTGTGTGTGTGTGTGTGTGTGTGTGTGTGTGTGTGTGTGTGTCTGTGTCTGTGTCTGTGTCTGTGTCTGTGTGTGTGTGTGTGTGTGTGTGGGCCGGGGCTCCGCGTTACATGGGCTGGTGCTCGTTGGGAACAGAGGCTGATTACCCAGGAGGCCAGACATGCGGTTCAAAGCTATTTTCTCTTAATCACATTCTTTACCTCCTGCCTCTCCCCCTCCCTCGCTCCTCCCGCCGTGACGCGTACCGACCGGAGGTCACTGCTCTCACGCGGGACCTCGGAGAGTGAATTTTCATATCCAGTTCTCACATACGGCTTAAACACAATCATTTCTGTTCATCTGCTGCGTGATCTCCTGGACGGCGAGCATGGCATTAGCTCGTTCTTATGGTGCCGTCTCGACAGGGCCTCCTTCCTGCTCTGGCTTTGTAATGTCCTTAATTCCGGACCCTCAGTTCTACTGTAGACTGCCTGCGTAGTTATTTCAATTATGGATGGATGCGTACTCGTCATTAAACAAGAATGGTTTGTAATAATGAAAACGGTGTTGCGTTATACTGCGAATTGTCATTACAGAGACGTAAAGCGTGACATCCGTCTCTCAAAACCATATCAATGACAAACTTGTATGAACACGTGAAAGTTTGTTTGTATGGTGAGTCTATTTCTTATGATGTTTATCAGAGCTTGGAGGACCAAGTAGTCCCAACATGAAACAAAATGTCACATATTTACACAAGTTGAATTTTGAAATTTAGGTGACTGGTGGATGTGATATTTTCCAGAATGCGATTCTGGCAGTAACTACTCAGTTTGGGTTTTGTAAAGTTGTTGAGCCGTGTATCTGAAGCTGGTGCCAGGTCACTAATGCACTGGATGAGCATATAGCCCCACTGATGCACTTATGTGACCTCATATGAGGAGAGCATGAAGTGTACTCCACTAATGCTATTTTTATTTCTTTAGGCAGATATGTGCCCATCCTGGACCCATATTCAGCTCTGCTACTCTCTTTCAGTCTACACCCCCTTACTTCCTGTATCCACCCCCTTACTTCCTGTATCCACCCCCTTACTTGCTGTATCCACCCCCATACTTGCTGTATCTACCCCCTTACTTCCTGTATCCACCCCCTTACTTGCTGTATCCACCCCCATACTTCCTGTATCTACCCCCTTACTTCCTGTATCCATCCCATTACTCCCTGTATCCACCCCCTTATTTCCTGTATCCACCCCCTTACTTCCTGTATCTACCCCCTTACTTCCTGTATCTACCCCCTTACTTCCTGTATCCACCCCCTTACTTCCTTTATCCACCCCCTTACTTGCTGTAGCCAACCCCATACTTCCTGTATCCACCCCCTTACTTCCTGTATCCACCCCCTTACTTGCTGTAGCCACCCCCATACTTCCTGTATCCACCCCCTTACTTCCTGTATCCACCCCCTTACTTCCTGTATCCACCCCCTTACTTCCTGTATCCACCGCTGTACTGCAGTCCCTGTGGCTCTGTCCTCTGTCGTCTGTGTGAGAGCTGAGACTCCGTGGCCCTGTGTCAGAAACCTCTGCTCGCGTGGGTGTGAGTTAAGATTAGGCCGTGTGGTCGCCTTTCTATAATTAGGGAGACATTGCATGAGAGTTTTGGAGCAGAACATACCAATGCAGCATAACACATAGCTCTGTGCGTGTGTGTGCATGTGTGTGCGTGTGTGTGCGTGTGCGTGTGCGTGTGTGTGTGTGTGTGTGCGTGTGTGTGCGTGTATGTGTGTGTGTGTGTGTGCGCATGTGAATGTGTGTGTATGTCTGTATGTCTGTATGTATGTGTGTATGTGTGTGCGTGTGTGCATCTGTGCGTGTGTGTGTGTGCGTGTGAATGTGTGTGTGTGTGTGCGCGTGTGTGTGTGTGTGTGTGTGTGTGTGTGTGTGTGTGTGTGTGTGTGTGTGTGTGCGCGCGCGCGCGTGTGTGTGTGTGTATGTCTGTATGTGTGTGTGTGTGTGTGTGTGTGTGTGTGTGTGTGTGTGTGCGTGTGTGTGTGTGCGTGTGAATGTGTGTGTATGTCTGTATGTGTGTGTGTGAGTGAGTCTGTGTTTGTGTGTGTGCGCGAGAGTCTGTGTGTGAGTGTGTTGTGTGTGTGTCAGTGCCAGCTGACTGTGGCAGTTGCCTGCAGGACTGATCTCAGGTCAGTCATAGCCAGGAGCCAGTTTCTCCTCCGCAGGTCTGAGGACACGAGGCTGTGAGTGAACCGAACCACTCAGGACCCTGGTGCGGAGAGAGGGAGAGAGAGAAGGGGAAGAGGGGGGAGAGAGAGAGGGGAATGAGGGAGGGATAGAGAGAGAAGGCAGGAGGGACGAATAGAGCGAGGTAGAAAAGAGCAAGGAATAGAGAGAGGGAAAGGAGGGGTGAGAGAGGACTGGAGAGGCAAAAGGAGAAAAGTATACAGAGGGGAGGGGAGGGATAGAGAGAGGGGAATAAGAGTGGGATAGCGAGAGGCAAAATGAGGGAAGGATAGAGAGACGAGAGAGTGGGGAAGGAGGGAGTAAATAATGAGGAATAGAGAGAAGAGCAAGGAGGGGGAATAGAGAGGGGGAAAAGGGGAGAGGATACAGAGAGAATGAGAGACAGCCTAGGCGCTATGCAAATTGCGCGTTCCTTTCCGTCGCCTCCCGGCTCACGGGGAATCGGAATGAAAGATAAACACGCTTTTCTTCTCCTCCTGCTGCTGCCGTCTTTCTCTCCAGGATGTGAAGTCCTCCACCGGGGTGTGTGGATTCAGGCCCTGGGAGGCCCTTCTTCATCCCAGTACGAGAAACGCAGAGAGTTATTCAGAGAGTTGTCATATTTAAATAGGACATAGCCAAAGAGATCTGGGGGGGAAAAAAAAAAAGATCTTAAGAAATTAGTTTAGACTTGTTGCCTTGAAGCCTAGACTGTATACAGTCACAAGTCTGGTTTGCAATGAGCCTCGTTTTTAAAGGTTCTTATTGGAATGAATGCAAATAGCTGATGTTTACAGTAGCTATGAACAGGGCTTAATACTGCCCTGCAAAAAGAGTGTCTTAACAAGTGTTTTAGTCTTAAAGTGTTTTCAGACTTAAATTCTCTTTTTTTCCACTCAAGTGCAAAATATTAGCTTGTTTTAAGTTTGTTTGTTTTAATGTTTGCTTGACAAGTGAGATGTCCCTATTCCATTGGCAAATTTTGAAATAAGTGAACCTCATGTTTTATGTAAAAAGTGAAAAAGATAAGACTTTTAGTTTCTATATAAGACAAAAATACTCTTCTTTTTTCACTCGTTCCTCTTTCTGCTTACTGCTGTTTCTCTCCCTCACATGCCCTCCATCTCCCTCCCTTCTCATCGCTCTAGTCCTTCTGCTTTATTTCCCTCTTTCATTCTTCTGTCTCTTTTACCCTTCTGACCCATCCGCCTCTTCTGACCTTCACTCTCTCTTCTTTTCTCTTTTATACTGTTCTCCTTTACTGCATCCTCCTCTCCCTTCCCCTCTATTTTCCTCCATTTTCCTCTCCTTCCTTTTTCTCTTTCCCTTTCTCCCCCTCCACCTTCCTTCCCTCTCTGCCTGCCTGCCCCTTTGCCCTCCCTCCCTCCCTCTCTCTCATGCATATTGCACATTAATGGCTGCCCCGTTCCAGTGAAACGTGGGGAGTTTTGTGGGGGGAGTTTTGTGTGAGGTGGACGATGCAGGGAAGATGAGTTTTTAAAGTGTAGTTTTTTACCTGACAGTGATGATAGATGCTGTGATGTGTACGGAGTTTTAAATCTCAATCTGTCCCAAATGCACTCACTGTCTCCCTCTTTCACTCCTTCCCTCCCTCCCTGTCCCCCCTCTCACTCTCTCTCCCTTCATTCTCTCCCACTCCCCCTCCCACTCTCCTCCCCCTGTCTCTCCCCCCACTCTCTGCCCCCTCTCTCTTCCCCTTCCATCTCTCTCCCTCGCTCCCTCGCTCCCCCCTCTCCCTCTCTCTCTCCCTCTCTCTCTCCTTCTCTCCCTCCCTCCATCTCTCTCCCTCTCTCTCTCTCCCTCCCCCCTCTCTCCTTCCCCCCACTCTCTCTCTCTCGCCCTCCCTCTCTCCCTCTCTCCCTCTCTCCTCCCCCTCCCTCTCCCTCTCTCTCTCCCCCTCCCTCCCTCTCCCCCTCTCCCTCCCCTCTCCCTCCCCCCCTCCCTCCCTCTCCCTCTCTCTCTCCCCCTCTCCCCCTCCCTCCCTCTCTCTCTCCAGATGAGCACGGAGCAGCTGGAGTCGTACGTGAATCAGCAGTTTGACGCTCTGCACCTGCTGGTGCGGCTGGAGGAGCGGCGCACGCTGCACCTGGTGGACCTGAAGGAGGCCTTCCTGACCGCGCAGGCCGCCGAGAAGATCGCCGAGATCTCCGTGCACACGGAGCGGCTGCAGGAGGAGATGGACTCCATTACCCAGCAGCTCGGCGCCCTGGACCAGGGGGAGGAGCCTCCGTCCAACCCCGTTCCCATGGTGAGCCCCCGACAGCCCCGCCCTCCGGAGCTTCGCTCCGCTCTGCTCTCTGGGTGCGTCTCGAACCGAAGGCATTTGCTTTCGCCGCCTCACTGCCTGATTAGTCCACTGTCCTTCAAAAGTGTCTTCCCAGGTGCTTAGGCAGCATGGAGGGCGGCCTGTAGCGTAGTGGTTAAGGTACGTGACTGGGACACACAAGGTCGGTGGTTCTAATCCCGGTGTAGCCACAATAAGATCCGCACAGCTGTTCGGCCCTTGAGCGAGGCCCTTAACCCTGCATTGCTCCAGGGGAGGATTGTCTCCTGCTTAGTCTTAATCGCTCTGTCTAAGAGAGTCTGCCAAATGGCATTAATGTAATGTAATGATATCAATGTTTTCGACCGCCATTCACTTAACTGAACTAAGAAGCCTCAGGTTAATTGGAGAAAACGATGGGATACCCTACCCGGATATCCTTCAAAATCATCCAAATGAAGGCATTGTTTTTTGCAGCCTTTTGGAATGGGACGGTGCTCGATGCCTTCCCCGCCTTAGAACACTCCCTGAGAAGGCAGCGTTCTGTGCCTTAGTGAGTGCGTGACTAATGCCCTTCATACATGGGTAAAATGACATATCAGCGCTCTGGATCATGAGCCGTAATGGCGGCTCGTTTAGCGTTTGGCGCTGTGCATCCGTCACCAGAGGCTCTCATTCGCTAATGCAGACGGCGTCTCTGTGATTGATGGACAGCCGTCTGTAAGACCGCTGGAACCAGGACTAATTAGAAATGGGAGCGCGGAGCCTCGCGAAGGAGCTAACGCCTGCTGCCACTCGTTCAGGACATGTACGTATGGGCCCAGTCAAACGGCTCCCGTTCCCACAGGAAGAACAGTGACACATTGTGATTGGATGGAACGTGCGAGTCACCGATCACCCTCTTTTGTGCTTACAAGCACTTTCTCTTTCCTTTCGCTTTTAGTAATGACAAAAAAAAAAGACGCTTCCTTTGAGGATTTCTGCAGAGACTGTCAGAGACTTTTTAGGAATAGGCTTTATATTACTGTCAGCTGAGGCCAGTTTTGAACCAAAAAAAAAAAAAAAAAATGATAAAAAAGAAAGAAATGTGGTTCTGCTGAGCCAGGCTCGGTCCACCTGGATCAAGGGCTAAAGCCGACGGCACCCCCCCCCCCACCCTTACACGCACAGCCCCCTTTGAACCCACATAATCTCCTTTCTCCCCCAAGGACATTCCCACAATGCTCCACTCTGCTCCCCTCCCCTCCCCTCTCCTCTCCAGGTTAGGCTGGAGGTTGATTACTTCCAGACAGGAATTAAAAGGCTGCGCTGTGGGTTTTTCAGCCTCCCTGTCCCCTGGTTACGGGCCCCGGCCCCGCGCGGCTTTAATGGCGGCGCTGCCCCGGCTGCGGACTGCCTCTCCCCGTGAGGAACGGCCCGCTCCTCGGCTGAGTTAATTAACGGCCTAATTGAATGCCGATGGTCGGCCTGTTTGTTCGCTCGTGTAAAAGCCCTTCGCCGGTGAGTAATGCGCGGCGCGGTTCCCCGCGCCCTTCCCACAATGCCGTTTTCCCTCTAATTGCGCTCGGGCTCCTCGCCACCGCACGGCCGGGTGGAAAATGGTGGCTGTCACTTACCGCCGATACACACAAGACGATTGCAAATAGTTTTTCCTCCTCTCTCTCTCTCTCTCTCTCTCTCTCAGTACAGAGCTCGGTAGCCGGCAGTGACCGATCTGATTTGTCAGTCGTGCTGCTCAAGCGGTCCTCGTGGGACGCTGAATAGAAACGCGGCCTGTTCCTGGAGAGCCACTTAATTTCAGCTGCCATTTTGAGGAAGAAAAAAAAAACAAAAAAAAAAAACTGAAAAACAAAACATGCTGACAAGGTTTTCTGTAGCAGCCGGGGTGAAGTGATTCAAAGGACAATGCGTTTGAATGCTCGTGATCGCCGAATCGCACCTTTCAGCTGCATGTGCCCTGTGTTATCTTTAACACGGATCATATGAATCACACACACACACACACACACACACACACACACACCCGCACACCAAGGTACACACTCGCACAAGAATTACTCACACACACACACACACACACACATACACACACACACAGCCGCACACCAAGGTACACACTCGCACAAGAATTACTCACACACACACACACACACACTGACACACACACACACACACACACACACCAAAGTACACTCTCTCACAAGAATTAAATCAAAACATAAGATCTGTAGTATCTTTTACCTCCTCTGCAGCATTGCAGAGCACCCCCCCCCTTCCAACCCCCAAACCCCCACCCCCTACTCAGGGTCAGAGAATACAGTAGCAGGGGCAGAATTACCCTGCGGTGGCGGGTGTGTTCCAGGTGAAACGGGGTCCGTTTCCCGGCGCGGACGTTAGGCGTGTGATGGAGAGGGGGCCTCCGGACGGCGGAGTTTAGCCCCGGGGCCCGGCTGAAACGGCCGGGGGACTCAGGGTGTTTATTACCGAAATGCACGGCCCCCTATTTTACTGTCTAATCTGAGCATCTGTCATTAAATCAATACAGGCCCGTGGGTAAGCAGCATTACAGCCACTCCTGTGTTTACTGTTGAGTGAGAGGGACTGTGATCACTGTGTGTGGAGCTGTCTGCTGATCTGTCTCATCTCCCGCAAACGTGTCCGCTGCCTCGGCAAAGTACACACACACACACACACACACGCACACATATACACACACACACACATATACACATACACACACACACACACATATATACACACACATACACATACACATACACATACACACGCGCACACACACACACACACACACACACATATGCACACATACACACACACACACACACACACACACACACACATATACACACATATACACACATATACACACACACACATACACACATACACACACACACACACACAGACACACACACACACGCTTTCTTTTCCCTCGCCCTCCCTGTCATACCCAGCTCACACTCACACTCATGCAATTATGTAAAATTACAGTGACGCATTTGTACTGCACACTGTCTGCAGACACTCTTTCTTCTCTTTCTGAAATGCACCCGCCCACACACACACACACTCGCACCCTTAAACTTGTACATTACTCAAACGGATATGGAAAAATGCGTGCTGACACAATCAAACGATACATTTTTTTTAGCTCATCTCATCAAAAGAATGAGCACAATCAGAAAGACGTGTGGAAACACATTCTGATTGGTCTGTGTGTACGAGTGTGGGGCCAGTCAGCCCAAATTGAGCTGCGTGAATAGCCCTGCTGAAAACGGCAGCTCAAGCTAGGTTTTGAAACCACTGGTAGCTGGTTGGCCAGTGCAGATCAGCTACCAGCTTGACATGGTTCGACCAGCTCAAACTATGTTTTTAAATAGCTATGTTTTGACCAGCTACCAGCTCAGATAAGCTACACGCGCTAGCTGGTTGACCAGCTCATGCCCAGCTAGACCAGCGTTATGACCTGCTTGACCATGCTGGTTGACCAGCTCATACTCAGCTAGACCAGCTAATGAACAGCTTGACCATGCTGGTTGACCAGCTCATACCCAGCTAGACCAGCTAATGAACAGCTTGACCATGCTGGTTGACCAGCTCATACCCAGCTAGACCAGCTTTATGACCTGCTTGACCATGCTGGTTGACCAGCTCATTACCAGCTAGACCAGCCTTATGAACAGCTTGACCATGG
>NC_083774.1:4781749-4786749 GCF_963514075.1 Conger conger | reverse complement strand
TCAGTGGGTAGTATTAGATTAGTAATGGCGGCATTAGGATGTCAGCAGGTAGTGTTAGATTAGTAATGGCGGCATTAGGATCTCAGTAGGTAGCGTTAGATTAGTAATGGTGGCATTAGGATGTCAGTAGGTAGTGTTAGATTAGTAATGGTGGCATTAGGATGTCAGTAGGTAGCGTTAGATTAGTAATGGTGGCATTAGGATGTCAGTAGGTAGGGTTAGATTAGTAATGGTGGTAATAGGATGTCAGTAGGTAGTGTTAGATTAGTAATGGTGGTATTAGGACATCAGTAGGTAGTGTTAGATTAGTAATGGTGGTATTAGGACGTCAGCAGGTAGTGTTGGATTAGTAATGGTGGCATTAGGATGTCAGTAGGTAGTGTTAGATTAGTAATGGCGGCATTAGGATGTCAGTAGGTAGTGTTAGATTAGTAATGGCGGCATTAGGATGTCAGTAGGTAGTGTTAGATTAGTAATGGTGGCATTAGGATGTCAGCAGGTAGTGTTAGATTAGTAATGGCGGCATTAGGATCTCAGTAGGTAGCGTTAGATAAGTAATGGTGGCATTAGGAAGTCAGTAGGTAGTGTTGGATTAGTAATGGTGGCATTAGGATGTCAGTAGGTAGTGTTAGATTAGTAATGGTGGCATTAGGATGTCAGTAGGTAGCGTTAGATTAGTAATGGTGGCATTAGGATGTCAGTAGGTAGGGTTAGATTAGTAATGGTGGTATTAGGATGTCAGTAGGTAGTGTTAGATTAGTAATGGTGGCATTAGGATGTCAGTAGGTAGGGTTAGATTAGTAATGGTGGTATTAGGATGTCAGTAGGTAGTGTTAGATTAGTAATGGTGGTATTAGGACATCAGTAGGTAGTGTTAGATTAGTAATGGTGGTATTAGGATGTCAGCAGGTAGTGTTAGATTAGTAATGGTGGTATTAGGATGTCAGTAGGTAGTGTTAGATTAGTAATGGTGGCATTAGGATGTCAGTAGGTAGTGTTAGATTAGTAATGGCGGCATTAGGATGTCAGTAGGTAGTGTTAGATTAGTAATGGTGGCATTAGGATGTCAGTAGGTAGTGTTAGATTAGTAATGGCGGCATTAGGATGTCAGTAGGTAGTGTTAGATTAGTAATGGTGGTATTAGGATGTCAGCAGGTAGTGTTAGATTAGTAATGGTGGTATTAGGATGTCAGTAGGTAGTGTTAGATTAGTAATGGTGGCATTAGGATGTCAGTAGGTAGTGTTAGATTAGTAATGGCGGCATTAGGATGTCAGTAGGTAGTGTTAGATTAGTAATGGTGGCATTAGGATGTCAGTAGGTAGTGTTAGATTAGTAATGGCGGCATTAGGATGTCAGTAGGTAGTGTTAGATTAGTAATGGTGGTATTAGGATGTCAGCAGGTAGTGTTAGATTAGTAATGGTGGTATTAGGATGTCAGCAGGTAGTGTTAGATTAGTAATGGTGGTATTAGGATGTCAGCAGGTAGTGTTAGATTAGTAATGGTGGCATTAGGATGTCAGTAGGTAGGGTTAGATTAGTAATGGTGGTATTAGGATGTCAGTAGGTAGTGTTAGATTAGTAATGGTGGTATTAGGATGTCAGCAGGTAGTGTTAGATTAGTAATGGCGGCATTAGGATGTCAGCAGGTAGTGTTAGATTAGTAATGGTGGCATTAGGATGTCAGTAGGTAGGGTTAGATTAGTAATGGTGGTATTAGGATGTCAGTAGGTAGTGTTAGATTAGTAATGGTGGTATTAGGACGTCAGTAGGTAGTGTTAGATTAGTAATGGTGGTATTAGGATGTCAGCAGGTAGTGTTAGATTAGTAATGGTGGCATTAGGATGTCAGTAGGTAGCGTTAGATTAGTAATGGCGGCATTAGGATGTCAGTAGGTAGCGTTAGATTAGTAATGGCGGCATTAGGATGTCAGTAGGTAGTGTTAGATTAGTAATGGTGGCATTAGGATGTCAGTAGGTAGTGTTAGATTAGTAATGGTGGCATTAGGATGTCAGTAGGTAGTGTTAGATTAGTAATGGCGGCATTAGGATGTCAGTAGGTAGTGTTAGATTAGTAATGGCGGCATTAGGATGTCAGTAGGTAGTGTTAGATTAGTAATGGTGGCATTAGGATGTCAGTAGGTAGTGTTATATTAGTAATGGCGGTATTAGGATCTCAGTGGGGAGTGTTAGATTAGTAATGGCGGCATTAGGATGTCAGCAGGTAGTGTTAGATTAGTAATGGCGGCATTAGGATGTCAGCAGGTAGTGTTATATTAGTAATGGCGGTATTAGGATCTCAGTGGGGAGTGTTAGATTAGTAATGGCGGCATTAGGATGTCAGTAGGTAGCGTTAGATTAGTAATGGCGGCATTAGGATGTCAGTAGGTAGTATTAGATTAGTAATGGTGGTATTAGGATGTCAGCAGGTAGTGTTAGATTAGTAATGGCGGCATTAGGATGTCAGCAGGTAGTGTTAGATTAGTAATGGCGGCATTAGGATGTCAGCAGGTAGTGTTAGATTAGTAATGGTGGCATTAGGATGTCAGCAGGTAGTGTTAGATTAGTAATGGTGGTATTAGAATGTCAGCAGGTAGTGTTAGATTAGTAATGGCGGCATTAGGATGTCAGCAGGTAGTGTTAGATTAGTAATGGCGGCATTAGGATGTCAGCAGGTAGAGCAGAGATGAGTCAGCAGTGTCAGGGCTTGAGGCCTGGCAGTGGGGGTGCCTAGGGGCAGGGCCTGGCTGGGGATTTCTCTGGGCGCTGATGGTTTCCAGACTGGAAACTGATTACCCAGCAAAAAACAAAACCCCCCTCTATCTGCTCTCTCTGGACCCCGAGCAGACGAACACCTCCCTCCCCTCCCATCCTGCCACACCCTCTTAATCCCCTTCTCTACTGTCACCATGGCAACAGCCAACACTCACTCTCTCACACGCATATACGCACACACACGCACTCACACTCATGCACACGCACACGCTCTCAAACACAACTGACACACACACATACACACACACTTGCACTCAAACAAAACTCTCACACACACGTATACATACACACACACACACACACTCACTCACTCACTCACTCACTCACTCTCTCAGATTCTCACACACACACACACACAAAGAATATTGCAGAATTTTATCCTCTGGATCTAATCTCACAATTACAACCTCTGAGCTACAGTATAATTACACTCAATGAATTCAGAGAGGGAGAGAGAGAGAGAGTGTGGGAGAGAGAGGAGGAGGGGGAGAGAGAATGAGAGTGTGGGAGAGTGTGGGAGAGAGGGGGAGGGAGAGGGAGAGGGAGAGGGAGAGGGAGAGGGAGAGGGAGAGGGAGAGGGAGAGAGTATGAGAGTATGAGAGTATGAGAGTGTGGGAGTGTGGGAGAGTGAAGGAGAGAGTGAAAGAGAGGGAGAGGGAAGGAGAGAGAGGGAGGGGAGACAGTATGAGAGTGTGGGAGAGTGAAGGAGAGAGAGAGGAATAGGGAGAGAGGGAGAGTGGGAGAGAGAGAGACAGAGTGGGCGCAGGAGACGATGTTAAACAATATGGCCATCGCTGCTTTGTCAGGTTGCATTTCACTCTGTTGTGCTGAAATACAGAGAGATAGAGAGATAGAGAGATGGGGGAGGTAAGGAGGGAGAAAGGGATGGTGTAAGAGGGAGAGATACCGCAAAGGTAAGGGAGGTGCAGGTTTGTGAAAAATTGAGACAGGTTTCCATTTAATACATATGCAAATGAGTGAAATCTTTCATGATATTGATCTCACCCCCACCCCATATAACAAATCACACCGACTGATGAATACTCTTATTGCTCTCCCTCCCCCAAGGATGAAACTGTGATGAGAGAGTGTGTTTAATTTGGGTGCTCCTGGGCGGGCGATCGATAGAAATCTCTTAAGGGGGTGAGGGGGTTCAGGTGGGCCAAAAAAAACCGAGTCTCTGTGAGACGGCCCTGTAATGTTCCCCAGAGCAGCAGAAAGCAAAGTGAGCATTCCCAGGGGAGAAAGGAAGCACTTATTATAAATACATCTCTGCTTCTTATCCTCTCTCTCTCCTGAAAAATGCGAAAGCGTGTCTCCTAAGATGCTTTCAGATGTGCCGATGTGCTTTTGTTTGTTTATAATCAGAGTCCTTGCGGGAGGCTGACAGCTTTCTGCGGGGAAAAAACATTAAGGCACATTATCCGTGTCGAGTGCCTTTATAATGCTGAGAATAATGCTGCCTTGTGTTTGGAGCAGTGGAAAACTTTTGAGTTTATCACCCTGTCCCGTTCCTACCCCAGACTTCATCAGTTACAGAAAACAGCCCCGTGAAATAACCTTAACGGCAACGAGATGGAGTCGTTTTTAATAAAGGCCCCATGTGTTTGCTTTAAACGGCACCCCCGGTACACTTACGGAGATGATGAGGCGTTAGCCTAAAGTCTTTTACATTACATCACATTACCATCGCTTAGCAGATGACAGCGACATACAGAGACGGAGAACATCGGTCTTATTTGTTTTGTGTGATTTCATTTATGATTTCATGCGGGTTTGTTGTTTTTATTTTTATTCGATGAGCAGGAAGATTGATGTTGTTGTTGGCATGCAGTGGTGTAGTGTGGTGGAGTTTATGCTTGCCGGCAGGTATGTGTCACACCAAAGATAACTGAATATTTTTTTTCATTTGTGTTCAAGTGGATTAAATTAATTATTCCCTTATATCTCCACCCTCCGTCAGCCCCCTTTGGTTTGTGTATTTGCGTGAATAATATTTTCAGTTTTAGGTGTGATATTGTTAATTGTTCCAGTGTTTAATTGCGGTGCTATTTCTGTGTTTGGTTGAATAATGTCAAACATATTTTCAGTTTCAGATGCGATATTGTAAAGTAATCGTTCCAGTGTTTAATTGCGCTGCTATTTATGTGTTTGGTTGAATAATGTCAAACATATTTTCAGTTTCAGGTATGATATTGTTCAGAAATTGTTCCAGTGTTTTATTGCGG
>NC_083774.1:4754680-4781549 GCF_963514075.1 Conger conger | reverse complement strand
TATTGCGGTGCTATTTCTGTGTTTGTTGGCCCAGTTTCCCTGGGAGGCAGATATTGGTTGGAAGGTGGACCCTGTGGTACAGAACTAATGACAGAGTGCTTAATTAGTGGTTTTGGGCCTGAGCCACTAATAACTGTGTGTCTGTACTTGAGCCTCTGCACTGCTGCAGTGGTTGTGTTAAAACCTTGCGTGTGTAGAAGGGGACATACGCCTTGTGTGAGTGTGAGTGTGAGTGTGAGTGTGTGTGTGTGTGTGTGTGTGGGTCCCTGTGTGTGTCTGAGCTTATGTGTGTATGTCTTTATGTGTGTGTTTGTGTGTGTGTGAGTGTGTGTGTGCGTGTTTTTTGCATGTGCATGTGCGTGTTTTTGTGTGTATATGTGCACATGCGCATTTATGTGTGTATGTGTGTGTGCATGTGATTGTGTGTGTGTGTGTGTGTGTGTGTGTGTGCGTGCACATGCGCATTTATGTGTGTGTATATATATATATATATATGTGTGTGTGTGTGTGTGTGTGCGTGCACATGCGCATTTATGTGTGTGTATATATATATATATATATATGTGTGTGTGTGTGTGTGTGTGCGTGCACATGCGCATTTATGTGTGTGTATAAATATGTGTGTGTGTGTATGTGTGTATGTGTGTGCAGATGCATGTGCGCGTGCGTGTGTGGCTTGGATATCTTTTCCCCTGTAAATACTCAGGGGGCAGGTGGGCTTGTGAGGAAGTGAGACGTTCTGTTTTAGGCCTGCCTCCTCCCTCCTGCAAAGACAGAGCTGCAGCCTCTGTTAGAGACGGCTCTTAAATGGGTTACCCTATTCTGTCACCAAAACAAACGGGCGCGAAACAAACGGGCTGCAATCAATTTTAAAATGAGGGTCACGCCAGATGGGCCCGGGCCCCCGCTGTGTGGCTTCTCCCGCCTTCCGTCACGCCTGAAACCGAAGGGCTTTTAAAACGGCCCAATCTTTTATCTTTAGTGCGGAGGAAAAGGTAGATCACAGCGGAAAGATGCACACGCACATCCCTCATTAATCTTCCCGGCAGCAGTTTTGTACCTCTCGCACTGCGTCTTCTTAATAACCGATCGCAGACAGACAGAGGTTTAATACCAGGGAGGAAACCGTTTTTTTAAACGATCTCAAGCAGCTGTAATTTTATTCCGGGCGTCTCGACGTTGGGATCGATTCGTCTGGAGCTTTCTGGCCAGCCGGGCTCAGGCTCGGAGAGCAGACGGATCGCTCAAATTTGGGGGAAACGCTGACGCCCCTCGCGGCTGAAACGAGGCCTAAGTGTGATTGAGGATGACGTCTCCTAAATGGTAAATGGTTGGCTTTATATAGCGCCTTTATCCAAAGCGCTGTACAATTGATGCTTCTCCATTCACCCATTCATACACACACTCACACACCGACGGTGATTGGCTGCCATGCAAGGCGCCGACCAGCTCGTCAGGAGCATTTGGGGGTTAGGTGTCTTGCTCAGGGACACTTCGACACAGCCCGGGCGGGGGATCGAACCGGCAACCCTCCGACTGCCAGACGACTGCTCTTACTGCCTGAGCCATGTCGCCCCGCTCCTGATGTGTAGGTCTTCACGGTTTCAGAACCGCCGTCGCGTTTAAAGCTGCTCTGGATAAGAGTTTCTGCTGTGCTCGTGATGTATACTTACATACAATCCTTGATCACTCCCGACTCCCCAGCTAGACCACTCCGGTCTGCCAGCTCTGGTCGCCTTATGGTTCCCTCTCTACGTGCACCTGGCGGTCGAGCTGCACGTTCACGCCTGTTTTCTGTTCTGGTTCCTCAGTGGTGGAATGACTTGCCTACCACTGTCAGGACAGCAAAATCCCTCTCCCTATTTTGATGCAGACTCAAAACACACCTTTTCAAACTCTACCTTAGTCCTCCCTCCTGATTTCCCCCGCCCCCCCTTTCTGATATCCCTATCCTCCTTGTCTACCCCAAAAAAAAAAAAAAAAAGAAAATTGCACTTATGATGACGACAGTTTAGAACAGCATTCCACGTGTATTTTCCTAGTTATGGATGTGATGCTTTGACTTGTGGAAGAACCTATGCACTAGTAAGTCGCTTTGGATGAAAAGCGTCTGCCAAATGACAAAAATGTAAATGTATAATAAAATGAATTATGAATTTCAGTTTGCATACACTCAGTCGGGTAGGACTTGAAGGTGTTTGAAGTTCTGTGGTAGAGAGGCCCACGTGAATGTATCCAGAGGTAGTGTTTCAGACTCAGACTAAGTTCATCTCCTAGCCTGAGATTTTCTCAGTTATCCACCGTGGTGTGCCACTCGCAAATTCTGGGCTTACAGAAAGATATAAGGGCTTACTGTGTGATCATCTGAAGCCCTGTGCGTATGAGTATAGTCATTTATTCCCCGTTTATTCCATTTTCTCTTGTTTTCGGCTCACTGTGGAATCTGCAAATTGTGCCCCTTGAGTCACCACTTACCTGCCTGTGCCTGCACCCTAAAGAACGCTCTGCGGAGTCAGAGACGTTTATTTAAAGCAGACGGTTATACTCAGTGCCTTTCCCAATGAGTAAAACGTACGGGTAAGGGTAAAAGTTATGCCTGAATTAGTTAATGTTATTCTTTCGATTCATAAGATTCGTAAAATGACTAAAATGAAATCAGGCCGATCAGAGTAGTAGACGTAAAAGGGGAGTGCCCGTGATTTCGGTGTGCAGAAATAAAGAAACAGCGATAGTTTCTTTCCCCTCGAGTTTCAAAGGACAGAGTGGATAGAGGAGAGGGCATTGGCCATTCCTGTCTTGTTCCGCGGCCCTGTGCGAGACGTTTGGATCATGTCCCAGACAGTATTGACTGCTGTCGCTACGGGAGAAGAGCACAGAGTGTTTATCCCACTGAAAGAAACGGTTCAATCCCATAATGCTCCAGAGCAGCGGGGGGGGGGGGGGAGGGGGGAGGCCGGACGGCTCTGAATAACGTGTCCATGGAAACCAGCGGAGGAAGAAGGCTCATTTATGGCGACTTTATCGTGTGTTTACAAATGCAGCCGGCTGAAGTTTCTTTAGAAAAGCCAAAAGTCGCGACGTGTTTGGAGACGTAAGGGAAACTTTGGAAAGAGTGTTTATTTGAGGGTGGAGGCTGTTCCCAGGCGAGTGTCAGCTGCAACGTCTCCCCCTGCCAACCTCGGGGAGGCTGGCTTTTCAAACGCTCGGTGCATCCGACAGTCTCCTTTCTTACAAACAGGGTAACCCACGGTTTCTTCCAAACACTTGGAAGACGTGATTATCTGCGAGACGCCGTGCGTCTGTTTGGCTGTCTCCTCTTTGTTAGCGTCTCCTCTCCCCGCAAGAAACGTCAGGTCACCGACGCCACTCGCAGTAAACAGAGAGGAGTTCTCCCAGAATAGATCTGCAGGAGGTCTTGTGGCGCTGGTGGAGAACAGGCGCGTCAGTGCTGCTGCCCCAGATCCCAGGCCTCGTTACGGGGCCGACGTTGTGCTTCTCTGGCCTCTCTGCATTCAGACCTTTCCTCAGCGGACCGTCTGACAGGAGATCTCACGGTTAGGGAACGGGACTTGCAACTCAAAAGGTGTAAGTTCGATCCCCCTGCTCTATAAATAGGTTGTTTTTGCGAAAGTTTAATCTGTGCCAGTTGCTCTGGACGGGAGCGTGCGCTAAATGCTAAAATGTAACTTACCTCCAGGGTGACCCCCAGGGTACGCGCATGGGCTGCTGGAGTGGACCAATCAGCAGCTCCGGAAGCTCCGTAGGCTCAAGTCCCGCCCGGTACCGCGCACACGGACCCGATTCTCCCTCTCGTTAAGCCGTCGGTTTGTGTTGTTTTTGCGGATGAGTTGCGGAACAGCCGAGGTGTGAAAACATTGGCGGTGCAGCGTACGGCAAGCCCCGGGAAACGAACGACGCCAGCGCTACTGCGCTAATGCGCTAATGCACTCGGGGGGGGGGAGACGGGCGCTCTTAATTACAGCGTCGCCAACCCGCCACGGTCGCCCGCTCATCCTTCATTTCATATCGCGCGGAGCTCATTACCGCCGCTCCGCCAGGCCGCTCCGCGCGACAAACTCTTCCCAGTCAATAACTGACAGCGGCCATTTTAGAGAGGGTACATTCACTGATTGTTTTCACTTACGCTCAGGCACACACTCACACGCAAACACAGACACACTTAAACTCCCACACACACTTACACTTACACTTATACTCACACTTACACTTATACTCACACTTATACTCACACTCACACTCACACACACACACTCACACTCACACACACACACACACACACACATATAATATCTCTCTCTCTTTCTCTCTGACACACATACTCGCACACACACACACACACACACACACACACTGTCCTTGGGAGAGTCACACCGTTGGCAGTGAGTGAATATGTGATGGTGGGGTCGTGGGGTTACAGGAGGGATGGAGTGCAGGGGCGGGGGAAGCAGAGGTCAAATAGGGATTGGTGGGTAAGTAGTGGAGGCGGGGTTGGCTGGAACGCAATGTGGAGTAGAGGATCATAGAGCAGGGGCAGTAGAACACTGGAGGCTGGAGGTGTAGGGGTATAAAGCACATGGGCAGTAGAATACTGTAGGGTGGAGGTGTGGAGGCAGTGGAATGTTGTAGGGGTATAAAACACAGGGGTAATAGAATGCTGTAGGGTGGAGGTGTGGGGGCAGTAGAATGCTGTTGCTGTAGAATGGAGCTATAATGCACAGGGGCAATAGAATAGTGTAGGGGTATAAAACACAGGGACAATAGAATACTGTAGGGTGGAGTTGTGGGTGCTGTAGAATGCTATGGGGGCAGTAGAATGCTGTAGTGTGGAAATGTAGGTGCAGTAGAATGCTGTGGGGGCAGTAGAATGCAGTAGAGTGGAGGTGAGGGGGTTTGAGGCAGTAAAATGCAGCAGTGTGGAGGTGAGGGGGTTTGGGGCAGTAGAATGCAGTAGTGCGGAGGTGAGGGGGTATTAGGGCAGGAGAATGGCATGCGGCAGGGCGGAGGCAGCTGGGTTTACTCTAATGAAATATTTACGTTCCCCTGAGAGGGGCCTGCAGCTCCAGGCAGTCTGAGTGTAATTGATCAGCCCTGTCCTTTAATAATTCAGCTGATTAATGCGGGGAGCTGAGCCAGCCTGGCTGTGTGTCTGCAGGCTCACCGGGCTCCAGTACCCCAGGGGGTCCACTGACACCCCCCGACCTCCGCACCCCTCTGCCCCTACCGGGAGTATCACACACACACACAGAGACACACACACACACACACGCACACGCACACGCACACGCACACGCACACGCACACGCACACGCACACGCACACGCACACACACACACACACGCACACACGCAAAGCCATCCTCTCTCACACACACACGCGCAAAGCCATCCTTACACACACACACACACACACACACACACACACGCACACACACACACACACTCACACTCACACACACACACACACACAGAGACACACACACACACACACACACACTCACACTCACACTCACACACACACACACACACGCACACGCACACGCACACACACACGCAAAGCCATCCTCTCTCACACACACACGCGCAAAGCCATCCTTACACACACACACACACACACGCACACACACACACACACACACACACTCACACTTCCTCTTGCACACACACACTGTTTTTCTAGCCATCTGCACCACATTTGCCAGTATCAGCGCTCAGATGGTGAGGAGCGCAGTATATTGGTTTTAAAATGAAAAAAGCCATGAATCGACCCCTCCCTCTAAAAATACGCGAAAACGTACGGTACAAAAGGGTTTGAAAAGGAGGTCTGGCAGACTCCTCGTCTTTCTGTAAACCGTCTAGAGAAAAAACGATTCGGCAAGTGCAGTCGATGGTTTAATTCCAGATTCTGTGTGTATATTTCAGTGCCCAGTCCGTCGGGTTACGTTGTTGAAGAATGACCCTCCTCTCTGCCTTGCTGGCTTGCAGAGTGTTGTGCAATGACCTTGCCGGGAGAAACGGTGAAACTCAGTACTCTGAGAAATGTCAAGTACAGAATATGAAATGGTGCCTCTTCAGACTCTGGCATCTAGCCTTTAACCCTGCATTTTTTCACCCTGTGTTTATCTGCCAATTTGAATCGCATCCATTGGCCCGTCGTGCTTCTGCAACAGCCTCAGGCAATTCTGGAGAGTGCGGACGCAGTCTGCTGCAAAGCCGTGGAAAAGATGCTGTTTGAAAGCATCTCGTTTCACGGTGCTGGCCCTGATAGTGTTGTGCACGGGATCGGGGAGAATAGGGGAGAATCGTTGGAGATGTGGTCCAGGCGAGTGTTGAAGGGTGGGAGATGCCTCTGCAGTTTCCTCATGTTCTCTGTTGTGTTAGAATGGCCTTTGTTAAAGAGCTTAAGACTGGGCGGTCTTACACAGCAAAACAAAACTCTTAAACACTCTTTTAGTCTTGTAATGAGACGTAAAATCTAAAGCAGAAAAAAACAGATGTTCGCTTGACAAGTGAAATTTTCTTACCCCTTTGGCAAATTTAATTAGTCTTGCCTAATTGGTAATATTTTTGTAATTTAGAAAATAAGAAATAGAAATAAGAAAGAATTTAAATAAAGCAGCTGTTTGGGGTAGTGGTGTTCTGTTCAGGGGCCCCCTTTGCGGCTGTAGACTACTCTCACTCTTGCTCACTTCTCTAAACCTTTTTTTTAACTTAATTTCTTGATGACATGCACTGGCCCGTCACATGGCTGCAACTCGCACAGCTGAACCCAGAGAGCACAGATCACAGACAGACACACACAGCTGAACCCAGAGAGCACAGATCACAGACAGTCTCACACAGCCGAACCCAGAGAGCACAGATCACAGACAGACACACACAGCTGAACCCAGAGAGCACAGATCACAGACAGTCTCACACAGCTGAACCCAGAGAGCACAGATCACAGACAGTCTCACACAGCTGAACCCAGAGAGCACAGATCACAGACAGTCTCACACAGCCGAACCCAGAGAGCACAGATCACAGGCAGTCTCACACAGCCGAACCCAGAGAGCACAGATCACAGGCAGTCTCACACAGCCGAACCCAGAGAGCACAGATCACAGACAGTCTCACACAGCCGAACCCAGAGAGCACAGATCACAGACAGTCTCACACAGCCGAACCCAGAGAGCACAGATCACAGACAGTCTCGCTCTCTCTTCTCCAGAGCCCTGCGTGCAGTGTACGAGTGCACCAGGTGAGGTGCTGCATCCTCACTGTGTGGCCTTGCAATGGGAGCTAATGGGAGCCAATAGACTGAGACCAGCGCAATGCAGTAGGGCATCTTTCATTTGATGGCCTCATATAAAATGGCCCCCACCCTTGCCCTCTTGCTGACACTGGCAGAACTCTGGGCCAGAACTAACTACCCCCTCCACGTGCACACACACACACACACACACACACACACACGCACACGCACACACACCCTTCACAGCCCACCGCCCGCCACAGTGATTCGGTCGGTGCAGTAACTTGTCTGTGGGGTCACTAACGAGCCTTGCTCCGCGCGGCCTAAAGCTAAATCCAGCTCGGCAAGACGAACCTGGCTCACCCAGGCCGCAGCCTGAATGTACAGATCTGACGCACCTGTCCCTCGTTCATCCGTCTTACCCTGCGGGTGGAAAAAATGCCCAGCGCCGAAAAAGATGAACTCAATGTGGCATTTGGGGAAAATAAAATAAAAAGCAGAAAGAGAAAGAGTGAGGGAGAGATGGGGAGAGACAAAGAGAAATCTTAGCATTCTCTACAACAAGTGTTGCCAAGTGAAAGTGTACTGTGGGGGTGGCGGGACTCATATATCAGCCCCCCCTATAGCATCAGACAGCGACAATAAGTCATCCAGCTCCGAGCCACTAATCCCAGGGTGCTCTACTGCGGGAGGAACAGCTGTGGCCTCTTAGTGTGCACTCTGTTGTGCTATATCTACTGTGAGAGATAACCTTTCCGTGGCCTTTATCATACTGTACGTACATGTTGCTGTGATAAAGTGTGTCACTTTCTCTCTACTGCTTCTGTGATAAAATATAATATAATATAATATAATATTCCTATTCCAAATGCTGTGTTTGACTTGACATTTCTTCAAAGGAAATGGCCAAAGCAAACTCATTAGGAATATGAGTAATCCCTCATTTTTCACTCAAGATTAAGAAATGGCTATATTCCTCTCATCTCCATTCCTTTCTTCTCCTCCGTTTGTCTCTCTCCCTCTCTCTCTCTCTCTTCCTCCCTTCTCCCTCTACCTCACCTTGCTCATTAGAGGGGACGTCTCTCTTTCTCCTCAGAGGAAGACACTCCGTCTCTTGACCCTTAGTTCTTCCCACAATCCCCTCTGTTCCTTTATTTGGAGCTGAGAAGAGCGGGCTTGTGCGCCTTGGCTTTATATAAATAAGTATGTAGCTGGGAAAGGGAAGTGCTAATGACTAGCGTCTCCTGTTCGAGACATGGCTGAGGCGGGAGGTGTGAGGTTAGGGGTCTGGTGCGGCTTTTGCTGTCGCTCTGACGTTTTAATCACAAGGTGTGGAAGCCTGGAACACGGACTCCTCCGTGAGGGGAGGAGGAGGTGGGGAGCGGGCCCGGTGCCTCTGTCTCTCACTGGTGGATGAGTTTTAACGGCATGTCACGTGGCGGTATCGCGAGCGGGAAGCGTGTTCCGCGGGGCGACGTGAACTTTCGGCGAACCAGGTGAGCTTCCCTCCCCGCGCTGACTGATCTGCAGAAGAAAGAGTAGCTGTGTCCATGGCCTTTCCCTGCGAGGCGTGAGGCTGTTTATCTATCAGGCTCAGGTACTGCAGCAAAGGCTGTTCCCTCCACCATGGTGCTCTCTCTCAACTGTGCCCCCATCTCTCTGTGTCCCTCTCTGCTCTCTACCTGTCTGTCTGTGTCCCGCTCTGCTCTCTACCTGTCTGTCTGTTCCTCTCTGCTCTCTACCTGTCTGTCTGTGTCCCTCTCTGTCTCTGTACCTGTCTGTCTGTTCCTCTCTGCTCTCTACCTGTCTCTCTGTGTCCCTCTCTGCTCTCTACCTGTCTGTCTGTGTCCCTCTCTGTTCTGTACCTGTCTGTCTGTGTCCCTCTCTGCTCTGTACCTGTCTGTCTGTTCCTCTCTGCTCTCTACCTGTCTGTCTGTGCCCTGCTCTGTTCTGTACCTGTCTGTCTGTGTTCCTCTCTGTCTCTGTACCTGTCTGTGTCCCTCTCTGCTCTCTACCTGTCTGTCTGTGTCCCTCTCTGTCTCTGTACCTGTCTGTGTCCCTCTGTCTCTCTAACTGTCTGTCTGTGTCCCTCTCTGTCTCTGTACCTGTCTGTCTGTGTTCCTCTCCTTCTTTGTACCTGTCTGTGTCCCTCTGCTCTCCCTCTCTGAATAAAGTGCAGAATGTGAAGAGAGGGCGGACCATCCCACTCTCCTTTCATTTTAAAAAAGCAGAAGATGAGCTTGTTTGTGTCTGAGCTCCTCGCCCACATCGTGTCACAGCCAGCCTCTGCAGCCTCAGCCAATCGAGCATGGCCCCTACTCGTCCCCCGATTCTCCCACAATGCATCCCTCTCCCTGCCTCTCAGACCGAGCCTCAGAGGAGTAGTGAGTTCCATTCTATTGTCATCTCGATGTCCCTCGCCCCCAAAATATCCTTTCTCCGGTCCCCCCCTCCCACACACACACACACAGATACACTGTGTCCCTAAACTCCCCCCCCACCCCCCCACCCCCTTGTAGCTGCCACCTCACAGGTTGCTCGATAGCATTAGCAAGTCCCATAAGTGCATTAAGATCGTCTCAGCAGTGTGTCAGCAAGTAATCAGAGTCAATCGATGGTGATTATAGGCCAGTTTTCTGCTGCTGCCTTCGTGTGGGGATCAGAGACTTTCCAGACACCTCCAATCTGTTTACCTGTTGCTTTAAATAATTTAAATAATTTATTCTCCTTTTTTTCCCCGATTGTGGAATGTGTTTGTCGACCCGTCCCAATTCTGTGACGCCCTCAGTTTGCCGATTTGTGTCCTCGTGATGGCGAATGGGAATGCAGACCCAAACCGCAAACTGTCAGGCGCAGGATTTGTTTGGACAAAATGAGTTTGGTCAGAAATCTATTTTCCGTTCTTTTGCTTTAGAATCAGCCCTGCACAAGGCTTAAAATCAGTCACACTTAACTGGACACACTTCGAAAGGCAAAGCCAGTACAGATCCCCCTAAGCTGCTCTTTTGGTAGGGGTCTGTGAGCCTCTGGATTTGCCAGCAGTAACATTGTGTTTCCCTGAAAGCTGGTCAGACTACTGCATCACGGATAAGTGAAGGGTGATATTTAAGATAATGAAGTGATATATTACACAGAACTCAAAACGGATGTGTATCCACCTGCAAAAACATAGCGACAACATGGAGCAGTCGGATGATCCGTGTTAGACTAGAGGTCAAGCAATGAGAGGAGGAGGAAGAGGAGGTGGAAGAGGAAGAGGAGGTGGTCAATGGAATGACAGACGACAGGTACTCCTTCAGAGAGGTGGCCTTGTTTCTTGTCTTAGAGCTGGGGGGGGGTTACAGTGGGGGGATTGCCCCAGTGTACAGTGTCTTTCTTCACTGCAGTTCAGGATTTTCCCCCCACTTTGTTCCTATAATTTCGTTTGTTATGATTACAATTTATTTTGACAGTTGCTAAAAATTTCAAGGTTTCAAAACTCTTCGTACAACTCTTTGCACCAACATGCAGCTTGTCAGTTCATTTCATTCACAAAATGGATCAAAACTACCAAATTACTGCAAACATGTCTCAAAGGAAAAGCACCAGCACTAGAATTTCTTGTGTCAATCATAGCACAATGATCTAAAAAACACTAACAACCAGTGACATTGCAGTTGATGCACTATTTTCTGTTAGTGATTTTCAAATTGGACTGTAGAAATGTGTAGTTTTTGGTGGTTCAGCCTGATTTTTTGTAAAAGCAAGAAGAAAATCATTCAGTTTGGTCCACATACATATGTGTGTGTTTTGGTTCTTATGCTGCAGACACTGGTTGGTTGGTTTGAAGTTTTTGATCCACGAGTGGGCAACCACTCCAGAAGCTCTTTGACCATGTTTTGACATTTCATTTCATTACACTACATTACCGGTGTTTGGCAGACACTCTTATCCAGAGGGACATACAGTTGATTAGACCAAGCAGGAGACAATCCTCCCCTGGAGCAATGCAGGGTTAAGGGCCTTGCAAAAGGGCCCAACGGCTATGCAGATCTTATTGTGGCTACACCAGGATCAACCACAGACCTTGCGTGTCCCAGTCATGTACCTTAACCACTACGCTACAGGCCGCCCTGTATTTGACATGAAAAAGAAAGAGAGTGTGATACTGTACTCTGATCAGTGAAACGGCTCTGTTCAGCGGCACACTGAAGGGCTAATGGAATGTGCACTACGTCAGCAGTAACATTTGGCCCCCATATTTGACCCAGAATTCATTTCTGGGGAGTAAATCAAAACGCAAATGGCAGTACAAAGAGACACGCGGACATGCACATGTTCACACGCGCGCACACACACACGCAAGCACTCACAGACACACACAGACACGCACACACACACACAGACACACACAGACACGCACGCACACACACACACACGTCAACACACACACACACACACACACACTCAGACTAGGATTGCCAGATTTCAAATTTGTCAAACCCAGACACCGTGCTCACACCGTTGGAACTGATGGTATAACAGTGGGGAGGATAAATCCGGGAGGACATCTGCACGCTCCTGAATGGACGCTCTTGAATAAACGCATGTGAAAATTTGCAGTGAGAAAATGTCCTTCTGTTGAATTTATCTTTTTTTATTTTTTCCTGCAACACTGTTTCTGAATTTGTGCGTGTGGTAGTTCTCTTTTTCTGGAACAGTGGTGACGAGAAATTGAATTCATTACAAACTAGCGGCCAAATTTCAATCACTAATTCATGGACATTTACTGTACATTGTCCAGTTGGGACTGAAAACTGGACCTATGCAGATCATTTGAAAACCAGACATCGCGGTCCAGAACCGGGCATTCTGGATCAGTAACCCTTGGGTTTACACACACATACAGGCACACAGACACAGCATGCAGCCGTGTGTGTATAGACATGTTCACTGGCAAATACCCAGACACAGGCGGACACATACACATGCACGAACACACGCACGCACACACACACACGCACGCACGCACGCACGCACGCACCCAGCAGACACACACACACACACACGCACAGACACACCCAGCAGACACACACACACACACACAGGGCTGTGGTACAGCTGTTGACAGAAAGCAGTGTGTGGGGGAGATTCAGGAGTTTGATAGTGCAGGACCAAACAAAGGGGCCATGAATCAGTCTCTTATCAAACTTTCCCCTGTATGAGCTGCAGCCCTATCGGCAAGACCCAAAGCCCCCCCTCCCCCCCAGCCCTATCGCTAAGACCCAACCCCCCCCCCCCACCCCCCCACCCCCACCCGTTTACCCACTCTTACCGCTTCTACACTGTTACCATGGAGACAGACAGGTTAGGGATTAGAACACTACCCCTGGCATGATGATGTGTCCCCTACCCAAAAAAACTGACATAAATACACATATAAACACACACACACATACGAACACATACCTATGTAGACACAGGCAGGCACACAGTCGCACATACACACACGCACACACACACACACACACACACACACACACTCTCACACACACACACACACAGACATGTGCACTCACACACTCACAGGCATACATGCACATAAACACACAAAACAAACATACACATGTACACACATACATTCACACACACACGCACTCACACACATACAGCACACACGCATGCACACGCACACACACACTCTCACGCACATACATTCACACAGATACAGCACACATGCATGCACCCACACCCCCTACACACACACACTCTCACACACACAGACACACACACATGCACACATACAGCACACACACACACGCATGCATACGCACACACACCCGCGCCCCGCACACACACACACACACATACCCCCACACACACGCACACCCAGGAGAGAGACACGTTGAAGGTTGTGATGGCCATGTTTAATTCAGCTGCTGTCGGACAGGCCTTGTCACCGCGCGATTTATGTGCTGCCTCTGCGGCCAGCGCCTCCCACAGTGCCATCAGTATTCACGCGCGCGCATGCGGCCGGGGAACGCAACCTTGACTGCCACTCCACGCTCCGCGCCCCGGCGCCGGCTCTGTTTAATTACCCCCGCCTCCCCGAACGCGGGACACAACGAGCTCCTCCGCTGATCTCTCAGCCCCTGTGATCCCTGCCCCAAAATCTGCCACCTGTACTTACCGCTGACATCTCCCACGGGTCACCCAGACATGGGTACTGACGAGGAGGGCATTGGTCATACTGGGCCGGGGGGGGGCATTGAGTAGCAGAGGGATTGTGGGTGGGGGGGGGGGGGGGGTTAGGGGGCTTTGGGTAGTGGAGGGATTTTGGGTGGCTGGGGGGGGGCGGGGGGTGCAGTGGATGATGGGGGGGTATATTGGATGGTGGTTGGGTTGTGGGTAGTGGGGAGGTATTGGGTGAGGTGGTAGTGGATGATGAGGGGGGATGGGGGCATAGGGTAGTGGGGGGGGTATTAGATGGGGGGAGGCAGTGGATGGTGGGGTGGTTGTGGGTCAAGGGGAGGCATTGGGTGGGGTGGGTAGTGTATGGTGTTGGGGTTGTGGGTAGTTGATGGTGGTGGGGTTGTGGGTGCTAGGTGGTGGGGTTGTGGGCACTAGGTGGGGTTCTAGGTACTAGGTGGTGGGGTTGTGGGCATTAGGTGGTGGGGGGTAGTTAGTTGGGGGTAGTTGGTTGTCGGCTGAATTCATTTCGTTTCATTACCCAGGCAACCTCCGAGGGCGGACAGCCCATTTTGAATTCCTGAAACAATGAAATTGCCTTCTGTCTGCCGTTATGGTGAAATATAATATCCAGGAATATTACCTCCAGGATTTGGCAGGCTGGGGTGACAGACATTTTACAAGATGCATTAGTGAACATAAAGCTTTATTAGTCCGCCCCAGCTTTGAAGCTGTCAGGGTCCTGGCGTGTTCTCCTCCCCACCCTCAGGCAGGGACGGGAGTTAGAGCAGGGCAGGATCCTGCCTCTAATCAGCTCCCTGCAAAGCAGGAATGTTCTCACTCCCGCTGAGAGAGATTCGCGTAAACCGGGGTGGGTCACGGGGTCAAATCCCGCTTCTGACTCTGCTGTACGAGGTGCTTAATTTCGTGCTGCGCTAGCGTGTGTATCTGCCGCGCCGTCGGTCGGTAATGCGTGTGTGTGCGTGTAGGAATCTGCGAAGCTAATGAAATACGATGTATGCCTTCTTTACATGTTAGTGTGTACTGAAGGGTCTCCCACGGTAAAGCTGACTGCAGTCTCTTCAGACCAATTATAACTTCTGCATAATGTTTCTCACACACACCCATATGTATGGATCTGTAAAATATTATTATAACTTGATCATATTATATTATACAGTGTGTGTGTGTGTGTGTGTATGTGTGTGTGTGTGTGTGTGTGTGTGTGTGTGTGTGTAGAAGTAGAACAGGAGAATATAAGAATTCGTAATGAGAAGAACAGTGTGTTCAACTCCTCTACAGAGGGTTATCCAGATTATTCAGCATTGCATCAGGCCCAGAGCTGACCTCCCTGAGGTTTGAGTCTGTGTGTATGATAGTGTATGAGTTTTCAGCGTGTGTGTATGATGGTGTGTGATGTTTGAGTCAGTGTGTATGATGGTGTGTGTTTTGAGTGTGTGTATGATGGTGTGTGTTTTGAGTGTGTGTAATAATCCTCCAGGGGGGCTGGCTCAGGGATGAGAGAGGGTTTAGGTGTGGCCCAGTACTGCACTGTAACTGCAGACGGGCGTCTCACCTGCCCTGCAGCTGGAGGGGCTCACGGCACAATCGATTTTCCTAACGGGCTGAGCGGAGTGTGATGGGAGTGTGATGGGAGTGTGATGGGAGTGTGATGGGAGTGTGATGGGAGTGTGATGGGACAGTGATGGGAGTGTGATGGGAGTGTGATGGGAGTGTGATGGGAGTGTGATGCGACGCGGTTTCCGCTAACACCGCGTACGAGCTCGTCAGACAGCCGCCCAGACGGTGTGAAGCTCCTGAGGTCAATTTCCCCGTCATTCTCTGCTGGAGATGCCCCAGGCCTCCCAGACATCCCCCCATCACCTGTACTGGAGATGCCCCAGGCCTCCCAGACATCCCCCCCATCACCTGTACTGGAGATGCCCCAGGCCTCCCAGACATCCCCCCATCACCTGTACTGGAGATGCCCCAGGCCTCCCAGACATCCCCCCCCCCCACCCCCCCATCACCTGTACTGGAGATGCCCCAGGCCTCCCAGACATCCCCCCATCACCTGTACTGGAGATGCCCCAGGCCTCCCAGACATCCCCCCATCACCTGTACTGGAGATGCCCCAGGCCTCCCAGACATCCCCCCATCACCTGTACTGGAGATGCCCCAGGCCTCACAGACATCCCCCCATCACCTGTACTGGAGATGCCCCAGGCCTCCCAGACATCCCCCCATCACCTGTACTGGAGATGCCCCAGGCCTCCCAGACATCCCCCCATCACCTGTACTGGAGATGCCCCAGGCCTCCCAGACATCCCCCCATCACCTGTACTGGAGATGCCCCAGGCCTCCCAGACATCCCCCCATCACCTGTACTGGAGATGCCCCAGGCCTCACAGACATCCCCCCATCACCTGTACTGGAGATGCCCCAGGCCTCCCAGACATCCCCCCATCACCTGTACTGGAGATGCCCCAGGCCTCCCAGACATCCCCCCATCACCTGTACTGGAGATGCCCCAGGCCTCCCAGACATCCCCCCCCCCCCCCCACCCCCCCATCACCTGTACTGGAGATGTTCCAGGCGTTTCAGAAATCTCCCTGTCATCTCTCCCGCGAGAAGCCCCCCCCCCCAGACCTTCCGAAAAATTTCCCCCGTCACCTCCGCTGGAGGGGCCCCGGGCCCTGGAGCCCCCGTCAGACGGCACCGGGGCGGGAGCGTTATCGGAGCCAGCAGCCGCGACGGCGGGATGTCAGCGGGAGCCGCGCCCGGCTGCCAGACTCACCGGCTGCGTGGCCAACCTGCCCGCCGCCCCGCCCGCCAGGCACGCCGCTGCCAGCGCCGTGGACTCCGCTTTCTGGGCTCTCTTCCCCCTGGCAGAGACTGATGGCCCGTCCCTGGTTAAACACGGGAACGTAGGGAGGGCGCTATTTACACCCACATCCCCCCCACACACACACACGCACACACACACACACACACACACAACCCTCTCTCTGTCTGCACTCCCAACCCCAGCCCTTCAGCAAGCCAGACACGTCCACAAAGGGATAAAAAGTTTATCTTCAGTCATATTTTTATATCCCAGCCTCAAATCTTTTTTTCTTTTTTTTTTTTACTTTAAAAAAAAACTTCTCCCTTAATTTTTTTTTTTCATCCTCTGAGGGCAGTATAAATATGAAGTTGTGGTGCAGGGGGGAAGTGAGATTGTAGTTTTCAAAGTTTTTTTTATTTTTTTTATACATGTTTGCCTCTTACGGCTCTCTTTGATGACATCATTAATGATGGATTGGTAGTGTATTGCACTCAAAGACCCAGTACTGTTTGCAATAGTCATAAGCTGTCTTTGAGTGATAGGCTAATTACTTTCATCAGCTAAAGTTGTATGCCTGCCCAGCTAAAACTATATGTGCTCGAAGCACCTGTGTGCCTGCAGACGTCTTCACCTCTCTCCTCTCAGAGGGGCTAACGTTAGTGCGCTAGGTGATTTTTTTCAGAGTGGTGGTCTATAAATTTTTTTTTTGCCTCTAGACTGTCATATGGGCTAACACTAGCACACTAGCACGTTAGCGGATTTATTTCAGAGACATTGCCTGAGGATGTCTTCACCTGTAGCCCCTCATAACTGCTCACGTTAGCACGTTAGCTGATTTATTTCAGAGACATGGCCTGTGGATGTTTTCGGCACTAGACTCTCGTGAGGGCTAACGCTAGCGCGCTAGCCGATTTATTTCAGACCGTTGGCCTGCGGACGTTTTTCGGCTCGACTCTCAGAAGGGCTAACGTTAGCACGTTAGCTGATTTATTTCAGGCAGTTGGCCTGTGAGCTCTACACTCAGAAGGGTCTGATAAGGGCTGCCCTTTCCAGCCTGCTCTCGGGGATGGCTGGAGAGCTCAAAGGACTGAAAACCTCAATCAAAGGTCACTTTCCCTCCCTTCTCTGAGCCTCGTCCTACAGCGGTAATCGGCGAATCCGCTCGGACGACCGTCGCGCGTGAAACGAGGTTCGAACCCGTTTCTTATCCGCATTTGCTGTTGAATCTTTCATCAAGGGTTAATTGCTGACTAACTGGAGTTTAATAACTGTGGAGAAGCAGGGGTAGGGCTGGGGGTGGCGCGGGGGGGGGGGGGGGTAATGGGTGCAGTGGGTAATGGGTTTATCAGGATGCGCGTCTGAATTAATTTAGAGTTTATTTATCCTCCCCCTCCCCCCCCCACCCTGTCCCCACGTGATTGGTCCGTCTTCATTTCACTCGTGAATTAATGGGCCAGTCATCATTAAGAGCCGACCGGGGCGTCCTTCCCTCTTCATTCATCTCCGCGGAAACCTGCGATTACGAAATCGATAAACAACAGGGCCCCTGCATCGCTCGCCCGCGTGTTCCCGGGACGTAAATCCCGTTTCACTGATTCCCCGAGAAACGCTGCTGTCGGAGAGAACAGTCGAGGAGCGGAGAGAACAGTCGAGGAGCGGAGAGAACAGTCGAGGAGCGGAGAGAACAGTCGAGGAGCAGAGAGAACAGTCGAGGAGCAGAGAGAACAGTCGAGGAGCAGAGAGAACAGCCGAGGAGCGGAGAGAACAGCCAGGAGCGGAGAGAACAGTCGAGCAGCTTGCAGTTCCAGCGGTGCTCCCGCACACCCTCAGCGCCCTGGGATAAACACACCCTGGGCGCCCCGGTTCTAACGCCTCAGCATTCGCTGCTGCTCCCGAAAGCGTGCGGAGAGAATGCTGAGTGCCGCCTCCTCGTCCTGGAGGAGAACTCCTGGGGGGGGTTTCCACTTTTCTTGTTTCTAAATGCGAGTGCAGAAAGTAATTTTAACAGCCAGGCAATTGTTTGGACTTTGTTATTCAGAAATAGAAATGGACCCCTCGGAACGGATGGCAGAGAGGCAGTAATGAGGCAAAATCTCTCCCTCTCCTTCTCTCTCTCCTTCCCTCCCTCCCCCCTCTCTTGCTCTCTCCCTCTCTCTCTCGCCCTCTCTCTCCCTATCCCCCTCACTCTCCCTCTCTCTCCATCCCTCCCTCTCCCCCTCTCTCTTCCTCTCCTTTTCTCCCTGTTTCTCTCCCTCTCTTTCTCACTCTCTTCTTCTCTCCCTCTCCCTCCTTGTCTCTCTCTATCTCTCTCTGTCATTCCCTCTCCCCCTCTAGGTTTCTCTCTCTCTCTCTCCCTCCCTCCCCCATTCTTTTATTGCGAGCACATGTCCCATCTGTTTCTGGGATGGTCCCAGGGATGGTGTCGGCGCGAGACAGATCCGTCTCTGTGCGTCTCTCTCTGTCCATCAGACACAGCTCTTTTGTCATGTTATTTCTGGATTGTTTCCTGCAGGTTTATTAAAGCGCCGCCACTGTGGGCTGCTGGGAACTCTGTGTGCACGTGCACGTGTGCCTGACGGACTCAGTCTGCGGCTGCCATGGTTACCATTACCGTGGTTTGATGTCAGGTACACTAACGGGCACAAAGCTTATGGATTCCTAGTCGGTTTCTTTTTCTAAAAGCATGGCCAATCCTCTTCATAGAGGCCTGGGCACAGTCTTCTGCCCTGGGAACCTCACACACACACACACACTCACACACACACACACACACTCACACACACACACACACAGACACACACACAGACACACACAGACACACACACACACACACACACACACACTCACACTCACACACATACACACACACACACACACACACACACACACACACACAGACACACACACACACACACACACACACACACACACACAGACACACACACACACACACACACACTCCAGCTCTCGCTTTGCTCTCAATTTACATTCCATGGAAGATCTGCTTCTTCTTTTGGTTTCAAGCCAAGTTCACCTCCTTAGACATCTCATCTCTCATGTTCTCTCTCCCTGTCCCTCCCCCTCTCTCTCCCTCTCTCCCTTTCTTTCTCTCTCCCTCTCCCCCACTCTATCCCTCTCTTTTTTTCTCTCTCTCTCCCCACTCTCTCCCTCTCTTTCTTACGCTTTCTCTGTTTCCCTCTCTCTCTTCCCCTCTCCCCCTCTCCTCCCATCTCTCACTCTCTCCCTCTCTCTTTCCTACTCTTTCTCTCCGTTTCCCTCTCTCTCTCCCTCTCTTACCCTCTCCCCGTCTCCTCCACTCTCCTCCCATCTCTCTCTCTCTCTCTCTCTTACCCTCTCCCCGTCTCCTCCACTCTCCTCCCATCTCTCTCTCTCTCTCTCTCTCTCTCTTACCCTCTCCCCATCTCCTCCACTCTCCTCCCATCTCTCTCTCTCTCTCTCTCCGGGTGTGAGTAGTCTGTACTCCAGAGCGCGTTCACTGTTGCTCCGGGGGTCGGGGTAAACGAAATGTGCGGGGCCCCATTTCCAAATTACGCTCTCCGCGCGGAGGATTCCAGATGAAAGGGAGGAAGCACTTACCGGGGCAGAAACCCCCCCTGCAGGATCGCCAGCCATTAGGACCAGTTCAGAGCTTACCGCGTGAAATTACCCACAACTCCCTGGGCCACAGGTTCACTGTGATGCAGCCTGGAGCGCAGCTGTCCCACTGTAGCTTACCCTCCTTCCCTGGCATGTTTTTATGAATACATTTCCCCGTTAAAGCGGTTTGCCGTGGTAAATGGTGCCGGAGAAGCTACAGGTTTTACTTCATTAGGCCCTGAGAGAGAGCCGCGGAGGGTGTCTGGCTGTCCGACCGGGTCCATCAGTATCCATTAGAGAGCCTCTCTCATTAGGAGCGCGGGAGACGCTCCCCCCAGTAAGACGGACTGAGTGCAGCTGGCATCGTGGCTGTTTGAGGATGCAAATTGTTATATTTATTTTCTCATAAGGGACGTCCGCCTGGCCCGCGCTCTAAATAAAGGCATTTATATTCACCCTGCGAGGAGGAGGAGGAGGAGGAGGAGGAGGAGGAGGGGGGCGGGGGGGGCACACACAGCGGGGCCCTGGTTTGTGTGCGCGCGCGGAGACGCGAGCCGTGAGATAGAGTTCAGCTCCGGGCGGCTGAAGGTCCTCCAGGCCCCAACCCGACCCTCCCGCCCGCCCAACGCTTCCGGCGTGTTCTCCCACCCGCTCCCTCCCTGGCGCTATACGGCCCAAAAAGAGGGGGAAAGTCAGGAGCTGGCACACCGTCCCCTTCCGGCGTGTTCTCTCCCTTCCCCGAATGAGCGATGGCCTCGTTGCCAGGGAACGACGCGATAGTTCTCAATTTGCCCCGGCAACCTGGAGATTAGTTGAGTTAGCAGCCTCTTCCTCCAAAAATCATACCGACCGCTCATCAATCATGCAGCCGGGCCTGCCAGAGCGGCCCCGCTGTGGCCCTGCCCGTTTGGCTCCGCCGGCCGGCCAATCGGATTCAGCATTCCCGCGCTACGGTCATACTGACCAGGGCCGGTACACTGAAACGTGTTTTTGTTAGGAAACCATAAAGCACCTCCCAAAGACCAGGTCTATAAACTACCGCCAGAACGGTTGAGGCGTAGGTCACCTTGCATGGGAAACGCAGGCATAAACTGCAGAGGAAGTGTGAGACGCATATAACATATTAAGCACACACTGTACATGCTTATTTAAATCAATCAAATTTATAACCCATATATTTGAGTTACTTTCACCCCCAAGCAGAGGAATGCTGACTCAGAAAGCTGTACAGTGGTTATTATTATATATTTATTATTATTATAAGGCCACATCTGTTCCCCTGTTTGGTAGGAGGGTATGGTAGTTACAGACTTGGCCTATCCACCTGCTGTACTGGACTGATGTTCATGGCCTCACAACCGACCATGCGTGAATTGGACCTGATCAGACGCGTTCCGTTGTTTGTGCTGTGACCTTGATGTGCGCTGATTTGTACGTGGCTTTGGATAAAATAAAACGTAATGTAATGTTTAACAGCTCCTGTGGAGTGTGTAGGTGTGAACTGGCCGCGGTCCGTCAGTCTGTCCTTCTCCACGGAGCATAAACACCGCTGGATGTACGTTCCCCGTGTTTTTCCCGCTCTTTCGCGTGGACAGACCTGTTTCTGGTGAAAGACGATGGGGGGGAAAGGGACGAAAAGCACGCAGCGAATCGACACGATGGTGTCAATAACGGCGAAGCGAAGGAACACATTGAAAGGATCAAATGTAATAACTTTTTATCGAAGGTACGAACGTCTCCCCGGCACTCTCCGTATATCATTCCGGCCGGTGATTTATCGGTTTGTTCTCGCTCGGTCGGACGGTAGTGCTATTTTTACCGCTGACGCTGAGCGAGAAGACCCCCCCCCCCCCCCCCGCCCGCGTTCCTGAAGTCATTCTTTCTGTTTGTTGTGACATTATCATCAGTTTGTTCTCTTGTTTTTGTCTGTCCGTAGTTTGGGTGGGTAGTGGCCTTGTCTGCCGGGTTGATTGAGTAACGCATTACAGCTGTGGGCTGCGTGGTCTCCAAGGCAGGACTCCTCAATGTAAATACTTCATTCGCAGTAGCAAGGTCGGCGTCGGGTATTGGCACATCGATACGGTAATTCTGATAATACGCGGCAGAAACGCAGTGGGGTTGGCTGCTGATCAATCTCGGAATTGACTCTGGCGAATAAGGCGTTTTTACGAGCCTCTATCCTGGTGGACTACGCTGACAAAATCAGAAATATGACGCTGAGACGTGAGAAGTCTGTCGGGGGGCGGGGGGGGGGTGACGTGGACCTGCCTGTCAGGAATAAAGGATTTATTCTCAGACTCTGAATCCATGTCCTTGCAGTAGTAGATCGTTTAAAGAGAAACTCAAAAGTTTATTATTTCTTTTAAAAAATATATGATAAAGAAAGCACTCAGGAAGTTTAAAATTCCAACCCTGGCTCTCTCAGCCTGCTGCCTAATCTCCTGGAATGCAATTTTAGCCAATTAAATCTCCTGATTTAATTAGCTGTGTGTAGTGAGCGTCGGACTCAAAATGGCCGCCGGCGCGTCCCCCAGGTGGGTGCTGCACATCGGGGGGGGGGGCTGGGGGGAGTTTCTCCCCTCACCACTGTGAGAAAAGTGCTAGGTAAATGGAATTATGAATTAATTATTATTATTATAAGGCACTTATGAAATATGCAGCATTGCTGAGTGCTTTTATCCTGGTCATCTGTATCAGCCTTTATTATTCCGGACGTGTCCTCCCCAACACCACAGAACGCACTTCCTGTCAAGGTGTGAGGAGTTACTTCCTCAATCTTTCATTCTTTCATTCCTCCCCCCCAAAAAAAGAGTGTGTAAGAGTGGGCCCTGGAACTAGAGTCCTGAGTAAACAGAGGGAAGGTGTGTGTGAGTGTGTGAGTGAGTGTGTGTGTGAGTGTGTGTGTGAGAGTGTGTGTGTGTGTGTGTGTGTGTGTGTGTGTGTGTGTGTGTGTGTGTGTGTGTGTGTGTGTGAGTGTGTGAGTGTGTGAGTGTGTGAGTGTGTGAGTGAGTGCATCTGCCTGTGCCTGTGAGTCTGTGTCTGTGTGTGTTTGTGTGTGCGTGTGAGTGAGTGCGTGCGTGAGTGTGTGAGTGTGTGAGTGTGCGTGTGTGTGTCTGTGTCTGTGTCTGTCTGTCTGTCTGTCTGTCTGTGTGTGTGTGTGTGTGTGTGTGTGTGTGTGTGTGCGCGCCTCTGTGTGTGTGTGTGTTGGGGGCGGGGGGTTATTTTGAGCTGCACTGCATATGAAGGGCGTCCAATTAAAGCAGATGATTGTTTTAACCCCCCCCCCCTCCCCGCCTCTGTCCCTGCCTGTTTAGCAGAGGGGGGATTGGTTCCCGCTGTCTCTGTTTAGCAGAGGGGGGATTGGTCTTGTTTCTCATTCTTTGGGCTCCAGAGAGCTGGAGCGCCTGGCATCTCTCAGCGTGCATGAATGAGCTCACTGACGGCAGGCCAGCCAGGCACAGGCTGGGAAAGGCCATCTCAACAGAGGCTGGAGAGGAACGGGTGACAGGAGGACAGAGGAATAAGAGTGGAGGAAATGAGAAGAGAGTTTGTTGCAAGTGTGTGTGTGTGAAGGAATGAATGTGTGAGTGTGTGTGTGAGTATGTGTGTGAATGAATGAGTGTGTGTGTGCGCTGTGTGGCTGTGTGAGAGAGAGAGAGAGAGAGAGAGAGAGAGAGAGAGAGAGAGTGTGTGTGTGTGTGTGTGTGAAGGAAGGAATGAATGTGTGAGTGTGTGTGTGAGTATGTGTGTGAATGAATGAGTGTGTGTGGGTTTGTGTGTGTGTGTGTGTGTGTGTGAGAGTATATGTGTGTGAATGAATGAGTGTGTGTGGGTTTGTGTGTGTGTGTGTGTGTGAGTGTGTGTGCATGTGTGTGTGTGAGTATGTGTGTGTGAATGAATGAGTGTGTGTGGGTTTGTGTGTGTGTGTGTGTGTGTGTATGTGTGTGTGAGTATGTGTGTGTGAATTAATGAGTGTGTGTGTGTGTGTGTGTGTGTGTGTGTGTGTGTGTGTGTGGAAGTTCTTATCCAAAGCAACTGCACATGTGACTGTGTTACTGTGCACACACAGTCCACTGACACAGCGGGGTCTGGTACTGAAGTAAAGCAGGTTCAGGATCCTGCTCAAGGCCAGAGCACCATACAAACCCCTCAGCCTTTCAGTTACAAATCCAGCTCCTTCCCAACTAATCTACACCGCTGTCTGTGCGTTTGCATACCACAGAGAGAGAGAGAGATGGTCCTAACTCTCTCCTCCCTGCTTTCCTCCCAGGCCCGACCCCAGACAGGACCCACCCCGGGACTACGGAGACGGGGGCCCGGGCTCCTTCATGGGCCACGCCCCGTGACAACCCCAAAAAAGGCCTGACGACCAGCTGCCCGCTCCTCTGCGCTCCGCTCATCCCATTCCGGTTCAGTAGACCCCTGACACCCCCCGAGGTCTACTGGGGCTCCACTGGCCCAGGTGCGACCCGCCTGGAAGTTGGTGATTCTAAAAGAGACGTCCTTTCCATTCTTCGTGCATTATATATATTTTTTTATAAAAAGCTTGATTTTTTCTGTTTTCTGGGTTGAAAAATATGGTTGTGTTTCCTGTAGTCACACTTTTGGGCTCACAGTGTAAATCTTACATTTTCTCTTTGCCTGCTCCAGCCATTAATCTGCTGGAGTTTGTGTATAATTAGGCCAAAATGTTGTGCTGATCGGTAATGTGGCAGATGCTTATAAATGCAGTGGGTGTTAAAATTCAATGTGGAATTTAAGAAGGTGTAAACAAGTTGGGCTTTCCAGCACAGAAAATGTTTAATCATTCGAGGGACCTTAATTATGACAAAAAACTCAAGGAATGGCAAGGAAAACAGCCTGTTGTAAATACTTGTTAATTATACAAAGAAATGTGATTGTGTTCTGTATGTGTTTGAAGTTTACAAAATTCAAGTCATGTTTGCAATTTGGAACAGTTAAGACCTTCATCAGAATATCATGAAATATTGAAGTCAGTGCTTCATTTTTGATTGGAATTTTCTCATGAATAGGTGTCTCTACAGAATTTCTGAAATTGATTTTGCCAAACGGCTTTGACCAATAACCAGGCCTTCAGAGTCCAAAAAAAGACATTTAAATACTGCATTTAGAGGAAGTCGGAAGCAGCATAACCTGGAGATAATTCCCAATTATAAAAGGTCAGGGTAGACCAGTCTAGTCTAGGTACTAATGGCCTTCTCAGATGGGCAATGGAAAGGCCTCCGTATGCTTGTATTAGGACTTTCCCAGCTAATGATTGGGACAGCTTATAGCCTAGTGGCTATGGTGCATGACTGGGACCCGGAAGATTGGTGGTTCAAGCCCTGGTGTAGCCACAATAAGATCTGCAAAGTTGTTGGGCCCTTGAGCAAGGCCCTTAACCCCACATTGCTCCAGGAGGGATTGTCCCCTGCTTAGTCTAATCAACTGAGAGTCACCTCGGATAAAAGCGTCAGCTAAATAACAAATTATAAATCATTAACTTAGGTAAAAGAGAGTTTGCATTCAGCCCAAAGTTTCAGAAAGCCTTGTATCTGTGGTTTGCATTCAGCCCAAAGTTTCAGAAAGCCTTGTGCCTGCAGCCTGCATTCAGCCCAAAGTTTCAGAAAGCCTTGTATTTGTGGTTTGCATTCAGCCCAAAGTTTCAGAAAGCCTTGTATCTGTGGCTGCTCACAGGTAGCGGGGGACTCAGGTGTGACTCCCCTTTGAACGGAGATGATCGGTGAAGAAAGCTGAATTTCCTTAATGGGAATTATGTTAATAAGTGTGCAAACGCGTCTGTTCCTACCTGATATGCAGGAATAGATTCGGCTCATACATATGCGAGTAAATAGTCTTCATCTGGCTGAGAAAACACACGCGCTGTCTCTTCCAGGCTTCGCAGAAACCTCGCCCTTTTTTAACATCAAATATTTTATTTTTGACATGAAATATTTAACATGTGTTTTGGCTGTGTGACAGTTCTATTTCGGAGATAAATCAGTGAGGCGTCTGGATGAAATGTGGAGGTGTGCCGTTTCTCTCAGGGCTTTTGTCATCACGTTCTCTGAGCTGAAACAGAGCTGGGGAAGAGCGGTCCGCCGCGTTTTTAATGTCTCCCGCTTTGCCGCGGCTGTGCGGGAGCTAAGTGTGAGCTGGAGGGGGTTTAACACTTAAGAGGCGCTGCCTGCTCGCGTGGACAGCTTCTGAACGGCTTCACACGACCGAAGCTTCGCTGCGGAGTCTCCGTGGCGGGGGCTGTGCTTCCGGAGCGAAAGATTTCAGCGCGCCTGAATTAAACGTGATTTGATTTCTGTTTCTGTTTTTTTTTGTTGTGTAAATAAAGTTTAATGAATGCAGCAGTCTGAGGGCTCTTTGTGTTTTCTTCTGAGAGCTGAAAACCTGATTACACGCCCCGTGTCAGACTCGGCGGGGAAAAGGAGCAATCAAATAAAATAAATGAAGGGAAATTGCACAAACGCAGAGTGGAGATTCCTAAAGAGGGAGAAAAGGTGGGGACGTCGGTCTGGACGGACGGGCAGGAGGGAGGGAGGGGGGGGGGGGCTCTTTGTCCTTGCTCCAGGCTAGCTCGTCCACGGCAACTGGTTGCCGTGTCATTGGTCAAGACATGTGGTTCAGAAAGCCTCAGAGCTGTTCCAGATGTAGCGCTTCTATTGAGGGAAGGAAGTAACATGCAGAAGCAAAAAGAGCTTTTGTTAAACAGACAATAGATTATTATCCTCGCCAGTCTAATGGAAAGCAGAGTGTTGGGGCCTGTGCGTTACTGGAGTCCGCAGACTGCAGGAAGCTCCAGGAAGCAGACACTGATCTAACGCCACCCCCCTGTCCTTCAGTAGCCCCTGTGAGTGCTCTGGGCCCCCCTCAGATTTCAGAGAAAACAACACAATCTTCTGCTCCCTGCCTGCTTACGCAATTTGACAAATTTCTCTGTCACTGTTTTGACACCAGCAACTCATTTCCATGCTGGTGGTTTGCAGGAAATTTGTGAGGTGTGTGTGTGTG